>NC_052311.1:14585298-14865298 GCF_016432855.1 Salvelinus namaycush | reverse complement strand
ATGAAAAGGCCCCTGGTAAAGGGTGCAGAGAGGAGTGTGAGCTGGGGCAGGCAGCAGAGACCCTGATCACTCCTCCGGGCTTCCAGGTGATTTCTGTTCCTCTTCATTCCAGCTCACTAATGACCACAACTAGAGATGGAATCACTCTGTGGAACAACATCTTTAAACATGTATACAGGCCAGCTTCCTTTCCCTCTTTCACTCTTTCTACTGCATCTTAATGGACCCTCAGCTCTCAGCATAAAATAGATGACCAACAACAGCAGTGGGAGGTCTGTTAAGATGGGATATGACCAACAACAGCAGTGGGAGTTCTGTTAAGATGGGATATGACCAACAACAGCAGTGGGAGTTCTGTTAAGATGGGATATGACCAACAACAGCAGTGGGAGTTCTGTTAAGATGGGATATGACCAACAACAGCAGTGGGAGTTCTGTTAAGATGGGATATGACCAACAACAGCAGTGGGAGTTCTGTTAAGATGGGATATGACAGACAACAGCAGTGGGAGTTCTGTTAAGATGGGATATGACCAACAACAGCAGTGGGAGTTCTGTTAAGATGGGATATGACCAACAATAGAGGGAGTTCTGTTAAGATGGGATATGACCAACAATAGAGGGAGTTCTGTTAAGATGGGATATGACCAACAACAGCAGTGGGAGTTCTGTTAAGATGGGATATGACCAACAATAGAGGGAGTTCTGTTAAGATGGGATATGACCAACAATAGAGGGAGTTCTGTTAAGATGGGATATGACCAACAATAGAGGGAGTTAAGAGAACAGCTAAATGATGAAATGTAGGGATTGGCAAACCATCCGGGTGTTTATCGGTAGCTGTTAAAGTGTGTCACTATGTGGAGCTCAGTTAAGTGTGTATGGTGACATAGGCTTTGAGCGGACTGACTAAGCTGGGTATTTGTATCTGTGGCGTCACCGTAGTCCGTGGTGACAGGTGTCTGTTGGTGACAGACGTAAGCACACCAGCATACATAAAATGCACATAAACACACACGTTAAATACACCTACGTGGACATACAGTACATCTTACACTCACGCATTTCCCTTCAGTATCTCTTAGATAAATGCACGCACACACAAAATACTTCAGCCAGTTCCGTTGACTTATCAGGCTGCCACCTTTGTGTGAAAACAGGCTTAAATCAAACACAGGAACCACTCAACCTGTTTTTCTGTACAGTGTCTTTTTGGTACCGTTTCTGCTGAAAGAAGCCAATAGCAGCTTTTATGCTACTGAGCCATGTATTGAGAGGAAAGCCGTGGTGAATGTGATTCCTGGGTGTGACTGTCTCTTTGTTGTATGTTTAGTAAGAGGAGGGTCTGATAAAAAGAGAGCTACGTCAATCCAGATAAGTCTCTTTAGGCATGGAGCCATTGAACCTGCTGCTCAGATCCTGTGGAGAAATGTATGAGATAAAAATAGAACCGCCTCAGGGTCTCCAATTTCCCCCGTCTGGCCGTAATGCCCCTTAAAAAAATCCACACCTTGTGGCCAAAAAGTGGCCGTTGTGCCCTTGGCCTGAATATAAAAAATTTAATTCTCGTCTCCCGACTGTCAATTGCCACGCTCCGAAGCACCTCTCACTCACATAATTATTTATGTACATTTACATACTTGATTATCTTAACAGAATATCTATTGTTTTTCGGTTTTCTAAACAATTTAATTGGCTATTTTGGTTCATGGCCATGGAGCCCTGGCAGATTAGGCACCTCTGGAAGGCCAAATGGCCTTGCCCCTAAAATCACAAAATTCCAAGCCTGGTGAGTTATACCAGATGGAAAGTCTCATTCAATATATTTACCAACAACTCAAAGACGTCACCATGTGAAATAGGTGACTAAAAGCCTGAACCCAAACCACTGAGGATATTAATAGCCTGAACCCAAACCACTGAGGGTATTAATAGCCTGAACCCAAACCACTGAGGGTATTAATAGCCTGAACCCAAACCACTGAGTGTATAAATAGCCTGAACCCAAACCACAGAGTGTATAAATAGCCTGAACCCAAACCACAGAGTGTATAAATAGCCTGAACCCAAACCACAGAGTGTATAAATAGCCTGAACCCAAACCACAGAGTGTATAAATAGCCTGAACCCAAACCACAGAGTGTATAAATAGCCTGAACCCAAACCACAGAGTGTATAAATAGCCTGAACCCAAACCACAGAGTGTATAAATAGCCTGAACCCAAACCACAGAGTGTATAAATAGCCTGAACCCAAACCACTGAGGGTATTAATAGCCTGAACCCAAACCACTGAGGGTATTAATAGCCTGAACCCAAACCACTGAGGGTATTAATAGCCTGAACCCAAACCACTGAGGATATTAATAGCCTGAACCCAAACCACTGAGGATATTAATAGCCTGAACACAAACCACAGAGGGTATTAATAGCCTGAACACAAACCACAGAGTGTATAAATAGCCTGAACCCAAACCACTGAGGGTATTAATAGCCTGAACCCAAACCACTGAGGGTATTAATAGCCTGAACCCAAACCACTGAGGGTATTAATAGCCTGAACCCAAACCACTGAGGATATTAATAGCCTGAACCCAAACCACTGAGGATATTAATAGCCTGAACCCAAACCACTGAGGATATTAATAGCCTGAACACAAACCACAGAGTGTATAAATAGCCTGAACCCAAACCACTGAGGGTATTAATAGCCTGAACCCAAACCACTGAGGGTATTAATAGCCTGAACCCAAACCACTGAGGGTATTAATAGCCTGAACCCAAACCACTGAGGATATTAATAGCCTGAACCCAAACCACTGAGGATATTAATAGCCTGAACACAAACCACAGAGGGTATTAATAGCCTGAACCCAAACCACTGAGGGTATTAATAGCCTGAACCTAAACCACTGAGGATATTAATAGCCTGAACCCCAACCACAGAGGGTATTAAGTAAATTTCACAAGAAGCCACTAATGAAGGTTAATAATATGCAGAGCGGTAAAAATCACAAAACATTTCCCCTGCTAGGATCTGTATCTATTCCCTGCTGAAGATGTGACATTTTCAAATAATGCTCAATTCTTCAAATATCTGTATTTTTTCAGGCCTCCTGCTGTGCAAGTTACGTTGACACACACATGCACACACTGAAGAAGTAGATGAGGAGGAGGAGGAGGCAAGGTAAGTAAACTAATCAACAAGCAAAGAAACAGCAAACAGAGCAGGTTGTCACTGTTAAGACGTCAGAAGCTCCAGTTTATCTCGTGTTGGTCCATGAGTAGAACATCCAAGCCATTTCATTTCTCCATCTCTCTCTCCAGCTGGGCCTCCAACGTGTCAGGTTGGAGTCCAGGGTTAAACGACAACAGACTCCAGGGCAAAAAACATGTAATCAGTATTCATTATATCAGTGACAAGAGGAGAATTCAACCTCAGCCCCCTCTGTCATTCCAACATGCCTCTGGGGATTCGCTGAAGGTTAATTTATTTAAATCTCCCATCCACTCATCTCAATTCCATTAAACTAGACTAATGAATCTTTGGTTTGCAGTCTAATCAGCTTTCTACTGTCAAAGGCCCACATCAGCTCACCAGGAACATTGTGTGTATGTGTGGAGTTTTATAGAGCTCCAACAGTTACTATTGATACTAATAAGGGCATGTGAACTCCTATGGATGCTTGTGTGTGTGTGTGTGTGTGTGTGTGTGTGTGTGTGTGTGTGTGTGTGTGTGTGTGTGTGGTGTGATAACCTTGGTCTAATCTTTCTAATTACATAGCGTACAGGGTAATAAAGTCAAAAGGCAGACATGTAAATCCTCCTTCTCCCCCTGGAGCTCTAAACCATAGCCTCAAACTCCATTTCCCATCTGTCCCCTCTCCCCCACACACTGGATTGCTATAGAATCCAGTCTTATCAGAGCATGTAGCAATAAAGCTACTGTACAGGCAGACCTTGGGCGTAAGGACCAGCCTCATTACAACATGTTGTATGTCAGCGTTATGGTACAGACAGATGCTGTTATGGAAATGACTCAAAATGGCTACTCTGTCAGTTTAATTGTCAGTGAAGCCATTTCCAGCCTGTTTCAGATGGTTTACAGCTAATGTCAAACTGCCTCTCTGGTCCAATTGGCTGGCTAATGAAAGAGGAACCAGGGAGGGACAGAAGAGTCAAACCCCTCACAGCCCAGTTGGCTTTGATGGGCTTCAACTGTGGCATGCTGTGTCAGTCGACTTGTGTGGCAGGGTTTCGTAACAGCGGGAGTTACTGACTGGTGGTCCATTTGAGGTTAATAAGCACTTTCTCAGCTGGGGTGAACTGGTTAAATATGTCCAGTTCTTCTTGCTCCAATCGGTATTACATTAATGCTCATTCTGAGAGAGGGAAGGTGAGTGAGGGTATAGCATGTGCCTTTGGGGGTCGACACGCCCCCCTTGGTGGTAATTTATGATGGGGGATTGAGGCAGGAGCACTGTGACAAACAGTATTTATGGGAAAAGTGGGTGCTGGAAGTGACAGGCACTTTGTTGGTTAAGGAAATGATGCCCTGATTTAGATAGAGCTGAACTGGGCTCAGCTGAGCAGTGAACCTTCGAGACAGACCAATAGATCAACTCACACTGTGGATCTGAACTGGTCCATGCTTTCTCTTCTCGCTCTATTTTGTCCATCTCTCCCTCAGCTGTTGAGAAGTGTCTATAGAGAACACCCATAGGTAAACACAGCTCTCTGCGTAACGTTCCTCTATCATTTGTTTGAGACTCATTCAGTGGTACTACTTTCTCAAATCATAGTAATGGAGAGAGCAGGAGGCCATGGCAGCTTTTCTTGAAGAGCTGCTGACTCTTACAGAGAGAAGTCCAATAGTCAACAGGTGTCCTGGCTAGCAGCCTGGCTGGCACAATGCAGTGTATTGTCAAAACTGATACTAGAACATTACACACAGTCAAAAAGAGACAGGCATTAGCAGTAGAACATATATACTTACACAACCTATTGCATTCAAGTGGAGAACATTTCCAGACTAGGAACTTCCGAGCTTCCAGGATTGCATAACACTTAGGCCTAGCTGGAATATAAAACCAGTTTCTCTCATATCACCGGGCATGTGTAACCATCTCAGAGTACTGTTGTCACGATACCAGTATCGCGCTACTACGATACCAGATTTTCCTTCAAAAGAAAACACAACGCAAACTGACTTTTATGGTAGTTTAAAACCTACTTAAATAAAATTGTGTGTGCTATAGCTTGCAAAATAAAGAAATGTGACACGGCTGTTTTTTCTAACCTTAGAACTTTTCTTCAAGACATTCTGTCCACTTTTGTTTCCTTAGCTTCCTAGTATCGCGATACTGCCATCGTGATAACATCTGAGCTCATTATTTTTCTTCCTGCTTTACTTTTTTCCTACACATTACATCCTGTATTTATACAGCCTCTAATCCATATGTCGCATTGCTTTGCCTTAACATGTTTATTCCTCATAGAGAAGGCTGTTTGTTTCTTTCTCTCTGTACATATCACAGTGTGTTTACTCCATTGATTTGTTTTCAAAATGTATGTTTCTTTGACGAAGGCTTGAAAAGCGATGTGGATCGAGGCTATGCTAATGCCTACCTTAGACATCCTCCACATCTGCGATGTTTCTCCATCGCCAGTGGAAAATTAATCTCCATGTAATCCACATGTGAGTGGGAAGACGGGCGGATCTATGTGTTGTAAAGGAAACTGGTTGACTGCATGGAATGAAGCCGTGGTTTCAAAAAGTGAAAGAAATTGATTCCAGTCACACAGTGTGGGCACTCAGAAATGTGTGACTGCGTGTGCGAATGCATATGTAAGAGATTGTGAGAGTACACTGTGTGAGGGACCCATATTGTTTTAGAGGGAGAGAGAGTTCAATCCCCCCCCAAAGCAGTCAAATTAACTCCAGACAAATCAGGGAGACAAGCAGGGAGGTTTCACTTCCAGGACAAGAATGTAGTTAAGGTAACCTGAACCGTGCCCCAGTCTTGATTAGAACCTGAACCGTGCCCCAGTCTTGATTAGAACCTGAACCGTGCCCCAGTCTTGATTAGAACCTGAACCGTGCCCCAGTCTTGATTAGAACCTGAACCGTGCCCCAGTCTTGATTAGAACCTGAACCGTGCCCCAGTCTTGATTAGAACCTGAACCGTGCCCCAGTCTTGATTAGAACCTGAACCGTGCCCCAGTCTTGATTAGAACCTGAACCGTGCCCCAGTCTTGATTAGAACCTGAACCGTGCGCCAGTCTTGATTAGAACCTGAACCGTGCGCCAGTCTTGATTAGAACCTGAACCGTGCGCCAGTCTTGATTAGAACCTGAACCGTGCGCCAGTCTTGATTAGAACCTGAACCGTGCGCCAGTCTTGATTAGAACCTGAACCGTGCGCCAGTCTTGATTAGAACCTGAACCGTGCGCCAGTCTTGATTAGAACCTGAACCGTGCGCCAGTCTTGATTAGAACCTGAACCGTGCGCCAGTCTTGATTAGAACCTGAACCGTGCCCCAGTCTTGATTAGAACCTGAACCGTGCCACAGTCTTGATTAGAACCTGAACCGTGCCACAGTCTTGATTAGAACCTGAACCGTGCCCCAGTCTTGATTAGAACCTGAACCGTGCCCCAGTCTTGATTAGAACCTGAACCGTGCCACAGTCTTGATTAGAACCTGAACCGTGCCACAGTCTTGATTAGAACCTGAACCGTGCCACAGTCTTGATTAGAACCTGGACCGTGCCACAGTCTTGATTAGAACCTGGACCGTGCCACAGTCTTGATTAGAACCTGAACCGTGCCACAGTCTTGATTAGAACCTGAACCGTGCCACAGTATTGATTAGAACCTGAACCGTGCCCCAGTCTTGATTAGAACCTGAACCGTGCCCCAGTCTTGATTAGAACCTGGACCGTGCCACAGTCTTGATTAGAACCTGAACCGTGCCACAGTCTTGATTAGAACCTGAACCGTGCCACAGTCTTGATTAGAACCTGAACCGTGCCACAGTATTGATTAGAACCTGAACCGTGCCACAGTATTGATTAGAACCTGAACCGTGCCCCAGTCTTGATTAGAACCTGAACCGTGCCACAGTATTGATTAGAACCTGAACCGTGCCACAGTATTGATTAGAACCTGAACCGTGCCACAGTCTTGATTAGAACCTGAACCGTGCCACAGTATTGATTAGAACCTGAACCGTGCCCCAGTCTTGATTAGAACCTGAACCGTGCCCCAGTCTTGATTAGAACCTGGACCGTGCCACAGTCTTGATTAGAACCTGAACCGTGCCACAGTCTTGATTAGAACCTGAACCGTGCCACAGTCTTGATTAGAACCTGAACCGTGCCACAGTATTGATTAGAACCTGAACCGTGCCACAGTATTGATTAGAACCTGAACCGTGCCCCAGTCTTGATTAGAACCTGAACCGTGCCACAGTATTGATTAGAACCTGAACCGTGCCACAGTATTGATTGCATATTGTCTAGAGATGCCAGATCAGAGGACTTGAGGAATAAATACAAAATCTAGTGATTCACCAAGCTATATTTAACCCATAAAAAATGTAAATGCCACCCAAACAATCTACTCAGATAACACCTACAACATGATAAAAACAGCAGTAGCACTTGAAGTCGCACTAGTGGTCCTATAATGACTGCTTTAAATAGACGGTTTGAGGCAAAGCCAAATTTCATTTTTATTTAACAAGGCACGTCAGTTAAGAAAAAAATTCTCATTTTCACTGACGGCCAAACCCTAATGACGCTGGGCCAATTGTGAGCCACATTATGGACTCCCAATCACGGCCGGTTGTGATACAGTGCAGGATCCAACCAGGGCCAGTAGTGACGCCTCTAGCACTAAGATGCAGTGCCTTAGACCGCTGCGCCACTCGGGAGCCCGAATATCACTCAGTGAGTTAATTCATGCTTCTAAAGAGTGATTTGCTTTTTTGGCACCTTTTTCCATCTCTCTCCAATCCTCCAATAGGAGCTATGTGTGCGAGTTTTCTTTGTTCCCATGGTGAAAGTGAGTCCATGTGATTGAATCTGTCTCCAAATGAATCATCCCCCTGAGTGACTGAACAAGCGAGAGATATCACTGCTTTAGCTCCAAAACCCTCTTTCAAACGGAAAGGCTTTCTCCTTTGAAGCTATTTCAGGATACAGTCAAAAGCCAGAGAAGAATAGTCAGATGCCTGCTTGTCATTCTCCATGAATCTGGGCTTCCTGCTCTCGCCCGGGTACAGAAACGTTCTGCTCTCGCCCGGGTACAGAAACGTTCTGCTCTCGCCCGGGTACAGAAACGTTCTGCTCTCGCCCGGGTACAGAAACGTTCTGCTCTCGCCCGGGTACAGAAACGTTCTGCTCTCGCCCGGGTACAGAAACGTTCTGCTCTCGCCCGGGTACAGAAACGTTCTGCTCTCGCCCGGGTACAGAAATGTTCTGCTCCCAGTACAGAAGTAGCATTCACAGTGGGGACTGACTGGAGACCAAACATGGTACTTTAACCAGAGCCATAGATGTTGAATGACAAGCTATTCTCCATGTTGGCACGAAACGATCAATGGCCATAGCTTTCTAATCAACATCATCAGTGCAATGTAATTGTCTTTGAACTTAAGATATATTTTTTTATTTAACTAGGCAAGCCAGTTAAGAACACATTCTTACTTACAATGACAGCCTACCAAAAGGAATAAGACCTGCTGCGGGGACGGGGGCTGGGATTAAAAATTAAAAATGTATAAAAAGATAACATAAAGGACAAAACACGCATCACAACGAGAAAGACAACACTACATAAAGAGATACCTTAGACAACATAGCAAGGCAGAAACACATGACAACACAGCATGGTAGCAACACAAAACATGGTACAAACATTATTGGGCACAGACAACAGCACAAAGCGCAAGAAGGTAGAGAGAACAATACATCACGCAAAGCATCCACAACTGTCAGTAAGAGTGTCCATGATTGAGTCTTTGAATGAAGAGATTGAGATAAAACTGTCCAGTTTGAGTGTTTGATGCAGCTTGTTCTAGTCACTAGCTGCAACAAACTAAAAAGAGGAGCAACCCAGGGATGGTGCGCTTTGGGGACCCTTAACTTCTCTAGGATAGGGGGCAGCATTTTCACGTTTGGATGAAAAGCATACCCAAATTCAATTGCCAGCTACTCATCCCCAGAAGATAAGATATGCATATTGTTAGTAGATTTGGATAGAAAACACTCTGAAGTTTCTAAAACTGTTTGAATCATGTCTGTGAGTATAACAGAACATATTTAGCAGGCGAAACCGAGGACAAATCATTCAGATTATTTGTTTTTGAGGTCACTTTTCAATGGATTTTCATTGGGAATACAGATTTCTAATTGACCTTCTTGCAGTTCCTACCGCTTCCACTGCATGTCAACAGTCTTTAGAAATTAGTTGAGGGTTTTCCCTTTGTGTAATGAAGTACGGCCATTTTGAATCAGGGTCACTTGAAGTGTCCTGTTAGATAGAGGCGCGTGACCAGAAAGCATGCTACAGATTGTTTTAATCTTGTATTGAACACAGATCATCCCATCTTCAATTTGATCGATTATTTACGTAAAAAAATACCTAAAGTTGTATTACAAAAGTAGTTTGAAATGTTTTGGCAAAGTTTACAGGTAACTTTTGAGATATTTTGTAGTCATGTTTCACGAGTTGGAACCGGTGTTTTTCTGGATCAAACGCGCCAAATAAATGGACATTTTGGATATATATCGACGGAATTAATCGAACAAAAGGACCATTTGTGATGTTTATGGGACATATTGGAGTGCCAACAACAGAAGCTAGTCAAAGGTAAGGCATGAATTATATTTTTATTTCTGCGTTTTGTGTCGCGCCTGCAGGGTTGAAATATGCTTATCTCTTTGTTTACAGTGGTGCTAACTCAGATAATAGCATCGTTTGCTTTTGCCGAAAGGCCTATTTGAATTCTGACATGTTGGCTGGATTCACAACCAGTGTAGCTTTAGTTTGGTATCTTTCATGTGTGATTTAATGAAAGTTTGATTTTTATAGTATTTTATTTGAATTTGGCGCGCTGCATTTACTCTGGCTTTTGGCCAAGTGAGACAGTAGCGTCCCGCCTAAACTCAGATTTTTGGATATAAATATGAACTTTACCGAACAAAACATACATGTATTGTGTAACATGAAGTCCTATGAGTGTCATCTGATGAAGATCATCAAAGGTTAGTGATTAATTTTAACTCTATTTCTGCTTTTTGTTTCTCCTCTCTTTGGCTGGAAAAATGGCTGTGTTTTTCGGTGGCTATGTACTGAGCTAACATAATCGCAAGATGCGCTTTCGCCGTAAATCCTTTTTGAAATCAGACACTTTGGCTGGATTAACGAGAAGTATATCTTTAAAATGGTGTATAATACTTGTATGTTTGAGGAATTTTAATTATGAGATTTCTGTTGTTTTGAATTTGGCGCCCTGCAATTTCACTGGCTGTTGGTTAGGTGGGACGCTACCGTCCCACATATCCCAGAGAAGTTAACAGAATGTGACTGGCAGAACGGGTGTTGCATGTGGAGGATGAGGGCTGCAGTAGATATCTCAGCTAGGGGGGAGTGAGGCCTAAGAGGGTTTTATAAATAAGCATCAACCAGTGGGTCTTGTGACAGGTATAAAGAGATGACCAGTTCACAGAGGAGTATAGAGTGCAGTGATATGTCCTATAAGGAGCATTGGTGGAAAGTCTGATAACCGAATGGTAAAGAACATCTAGCTGCGAGGGCACCCTTACCTGCCAATCTATAAATTATGTCTCCGTAATCTAGCATGGGTAGGATGGTCATCTGAATCAGGGTTAGTTTGGCAGCTGGGGTGAAAGAGGAGCGATTACGATAGAGGAAACCAAGACTAGATTTAACTTTAGCCTGCAGTTTTGATATGTGCTGAGAGAAGGACAGTGTACCTTCTAGCCATACTCAAGTACTTGTATGAGGTGACTACCTCAAGCTCTAAACCCTCATAAGTAGTAATCACACCAGTGGGGAGAGGGGCATTCTTCTGACCAAACCACATTACCTTTGTTTTGGAGGTGTTCAGAACTAGGTTAAGGGTAAAGAAAGCTTGTTGGACACTAAGAAAGTTTTTTTGTAAAGCATTTAACACGAAACCCGGGGAGGGGCCAGCTGAGAATAAGACTATCATCTGCAAATAAATGGATGAGAGAGCTTCCTACTGCCTGAGAGATGTTGTTGATGTAAATTGAGAAGCGTGTGGGGCCTAGGATTGGGCCTTGGGGTACTCCCGTGGTGACAGGCAGTGGATGACACAGCATATTTTCTGACTTTATACGCTGCACTCAGAGAGGTAGTTAGCAAACCAGGACAAATACCCCTCAGAGACACCAATATTCCGTAGCCGGCCTACAAGAATGGAATGGTCTACCGTATCAAAAGCTTTAGCCAAGCCAATAAAAATAGCAGCACAACATTGCTTAGAATCAAGGGCAATGGTGACATCATTGAGGACCTTTAACCTCTCTTGGGTACGTGAGACGTTAGCGTCCCACCTCTTCAACAGCCAGTGAAACTGCTGGGCGCCAAATTCAAATACAGAAATACTCATTTTAAAAATTCAGAAAAAAAAACATTTTTTACATAGGTTTAAAGATTAACTTATTGTGAATCCAACCACGGTGTCAGATTTAAAAAATGCTTTACGGCGAAAGCATACCGTACGATTATTTGAGAACATAGCCCACTAGACAAATCAGAAATAGAGATAAAATTAAACTCTTACCTTTGATGATCTTCATATGGTTGCACTCAGCAGACATTCATTTACTCAATAAATGTTCCTTTTGTTCGATAAAGTCTTTTTATATCCAAAAACCTCCGTTTTGTTCACGCGTTTTCTTCAGTAATCCACAGGCTCAAACGCAGTCAAAACAGGCAGACAAAAAAATCTAAATTGTATCCGTAAAGTTCATAGAAACATGTCAAACGATGTTTATATTCAATCCTCAGGTTGTTTTTAGCCTAAATAATCGATAATATTTCAACCGGACAATAACGTCGTCAATATAAAAGGTAAACAAGAAAGGCACTTTCAAACGCGCATGAAAAAGCTCTGTGACACGGCAGGGTCCACTCATTCAGACTGCTCTTACTTCCTCATTTTTCAGAATACAAGCCTGAAACAATTTCTAAAGACTGTTGACATCTAGTGGAAGGCATAGGAACTGCAATTTGAGTCCTAAGTCAATGGATACTGTAATGGCATTGAATAGAAAACTACAAAACCAACAAAAAAAAACGACTTCCCGAATTGATTTTTCTCAGGTTTTCGCCTGCCAAATCAGTTATGTTATACTCACAGACACTATTTTAACAGTTTTGGAAACTTTAGAGTGTTTTCTATCCAAATCTACTAGTTATATGCATATCATATCTTCTGGGCCCGAGAAGCAGGCAGTTTAATTTGGGCATGCTTTCGTCCAAAATTCCAAATGCTGCCCCCTACCCTAGAGAAGATAAGGTTGCAGTGACACATCCATAACCTGAGCAGAAACCAGATTGCATACTAGAGAGAATACTATAGACATCAAGAAAGCCAGTCAGTTGATTATTGACAAGTTTTTCTAACACTTTTGATAAACAGAGCAAAACAGAAATAGGCCTATAACAGTTAGGATCAGCTTGATCTCCCCTTTAAATAAAGGACAAACCGTGACTGCCTTCCAAACAATGGGAACCTCCCCAGAAAGAAGCGACAGGTTAAAAAGGTCAGATAGGCTTGGTGATGATAGGGGCAGCAACCTTAAAGAAGAAAGGGTCTAAACCATCTGACCCAGATGATTTTTTGGGGTCAAGTTTCAGGAGCTCCTCTAGCACCACGGACTCAGTGACTGCCTGCAGGGAGAAACTTTGTAGCAGGGGAAAAAGAGGGAGGAGTATTGGGGATAGTCACATTAAAAGGGGGGAGATGAGAAAATGTTGGACGGGCAAGGAGGCATGGAAGAGTCAAATAGGAGTCCTGACTCAATGAAGTGGTGATTAAAGAGTTCAGCAATGTGCTTCTTGTCAGTAAAAACCACAACAACATTAACAGACATGGGCAGCTGTGAGGAGGGTTTATTCTCCAGGTCTTTAACCGTTTTCCATAACTTCTTGGGGTTAGACCCACAGAGAGAGAACTGCTCCTTAAAGTAACTAACTTTGGCCTTCCGGATAGCCTGAGTGCACTTATTTCTCATTTGCCTGAGAGCCAGCCTGAGTATGCGTGTGCCGAGCCTTTCGCCAAATGCAATTCTTGAGGTGGAGTAACTCTTCAAGATCACGGTCGAACCAGGGGCTGAACCTGTTTGTAATTCTCATTTTCTTCATGGGGCTGTGTTAACAACACCACTGAAAATATCAAAAAAAGGTCCAAGCATCTTCGATAGAGGGGATCAAGCTGATTCTATACCATTTTACAGAGGCCAGTTCATGAAGGAAGGCTTGCTCATTTAAGTTTTTTAGCAAGCGTCTATGACAAATCAGGACAGGTCGTTTCACTGAGCAGCCACGACGAACACAGGCTGTAAAACAGTTTTTACAGTAAAACAGGTCATCACAGAAAGCATCTGACTGATCAGGATTATTTGTGAGGATCACATCAAGAAGAGTAGCCTTTTCTGGGGTTTTGGAGTCATACCTTATGCCAATCCCAAAGTTTATATAACGCTACATTTGCCAATCTGTGCATGTGGAGCATTTCAGACACCTGGTTAGTTAGAAGCTCTGGTGTATGCCCTGATTCCCTCTCTACCTTTACAGTTCAATGTTCACAGAAGGGAATTAGCATGGGTGTTGACAATATTTTGAGGCTGATAGCGCTAGCACTCACTCACCATATGAATCATTTGTTTTGTCACAGACTGAGTAGATGTGGCTCTTGGTGTCAAAGCGGGTTTTAGCACCACATAAGAAGTTATTTACCACAACAACAATGGGTTTCTGTTGAAAAGGCTAAGGAGAAATCACATTGAGGAACCATTTCCAAGAATGCCACTTTGATATCCAGGGCATGTATAAAGCAATTGGTCAGCGTCGGGCAAGGGAACTCAGAGCAATACATCTTCACTCCACTTCAGGCGGGCTGGGAAATGGAAGAGCTGTAGAGGTCATGGCAGATAGGGCTCAGTCAAGTCATACCCACTTAACACACAATGATGATAATTTATTTTGAGGTCTTCAGTTTTCACCAAAGCTTCTGGAAAAACAAAGCTCTGTGTAATCTGGGAGAGAGAAAGAGTAACAAGACCAGGCAGATTGAATCCTCATTCTAATGTGACTCATGGTGCTAACCTCACAGAAGCTGCACCACTCTACAGAGTGAGTCTTGCATCAGGTGTGAGATGGTGAGTCAGCTCTGTAGCACAACAAAGAAGAAGCAGTTTCTTGCCCTTTTGAACTTCAATAATTCAGATCGAGGTTCCATCGCTCCACAACTCTATCCAGTCCCCATGCAGAGAATGCAAAAGTAACTTTGATTGATGACGTTCATGTCACGAGAACAGAATGGTTCAGCCAGGGCTCCTTATTATGTGGGCTCAATGGACTCTGCTGGCTTGGTTCCCTCTCACAAAGCTGCCACATTGTGATCTATGGACAGGCTAATTGCCCTTGATCTTTACTGCCATAATGGCCTCCATGACCTGGTCATTTCCTGTCTCTAAAGGTCGTTTCCCTTCCCGGTTCAATCGTTTCCATCGACACGACTCATAAACCCCGCGGGAGCTGGTGGGAAAATATGTTATGTGTTTTAATGTTATTCGTTTTAACTCTGTTTCCCTCTTTAACCAGACTGCCTAGCAGAAAAAAAGGAAGGCGCAAACAGCTGGGAATGCGTAACTGGCTTGATTCGAGCCAACTGCTCGGCCATGGAAACCCATTTCATTAAGCTTCCGACCAACAGTTATTGTGCTGACGTTGCTTCCAGAGGCAGGTTGGAACTCGGTAGTGAGTGTTGCAACCGAGGTCAGACGATTTTCACGAGCTACGCGCTTTAACACTCGCATTCTGTGAGCTTCTGTAACAGCACAGTTGACCGGGGCAGCTATGGCAGGGCAGAAATTAAACAAACTGGCTTGTTGGAAAGGTGGCACCCTATGACAGTGCCACGTTGAAAGTCACTGAACTCTTCAGTAAGGCCATTCTACTGTCACTGTTTGTCTATGGAGATTGCATGGCTGTGTGCTCAATTTTATACACCTGTCAGCAACGTGTGTGGCTGAAATAGTTGAATACACTAATTTAAAGGGGTGTCCACATACTTTGAGTATATAGTGTATGTTTTTTTTAATTTAACTAGGCAAGTCAGTTAAGAACAAATTCTTATTTACAACGACGGCCTAGGAACAGTGGGTTAACTGCCTTGTTCAGGGGCAGAACGACAGATTTATACCTTGTCAGCTCGGGGATTCGATCTTGCAACCTTTCGGTTACTAGTCCAACGCTCTAACCACTCGGCTACGCTGCCGCCCCATGTTACGTTTGGTATGGTTACATAAGACAGATGGTTGGTCAGGATGGAAGGCATAAATTAAAGTAGGGTGGTTGGTCAGGATGGATGGGTGGATATATAACACGAACATCTAGCAACCCAAAAGTTGTGAGTTCGAATCTCATCACAGACAACTTTAGCATTTTTGCTAAATAACAACTTTTCAACTACTTACTAATTTTGAGCTACTTTGGAACTACTTAGCATGTTAGCTAACCCTTCCCCTAACCTTAACCCTTTAACATAACTCCTAAACTTAACCCTAACCCCTAACGACCTTGCTTGAAGTCGTAACGTACATTTTGCAAATTCATAACATTTTGTACGTTTTTCTAATTCGTAACATATACTAAATGGAGTGCCCGGATTTACGTAAATAATATGAAATGCTCTGAGACCAGGTTGTATCAAGAGCTGCATATATGTGGTCAAAGTGAAGGCTTGAAAACAATATCAAACATTTGAATAAGTAGCCAAAAAATGGAAGTAAAGTACCAGATGGTAGAAATGGAATAGTTTGATCTCAGACAGTTTATTTCTGAATCCAAACAGAGGGTCACAGGTGTCTGATGTTATTTTTTAGGAGGGAGAAAGGTCTAAATACAGACAGTGTTTGCTGGTTATTACAAACAAAGCTACACACACTCTTTGAAAATGGGTTTAAGCAATGCTGTCGGAGTGTACTGTGGATTAGGATTATGACGTGACGAGCTACAAAGGTTAGTGAGGTTGTGCAACAGAAAAGGATAGCTGATTTTGAGTAGGCATAAAGAATGACAGAGGGGGTTTTAATAAGGAAAGAATCCTCTGAGATGATAAATTCCTTTAAGTCCCCATGTAGCTCCCCAATACCATTACAGCTGTCCTGTGTGTGTTTGACCATTAAGGAACAGCAATCCTATCTGAATGACAATCCAACCAGCCACATTGTTTATGTACCCACCAGAGCAGACCCGAACAGAAATAACTCCTTTGGCGACTCAAAGTTGACCTCAGTGCTTTTCCAGCTATATTTCACACATGTTTTGAAGGAGGAAGTAAGTAACATTGTATTTTTCTATACCTATTCCACAATAGGATCATGTATATATTTATAAAATTAAGAAAGCTTAAACAGCTTAGTTCTAATTCAGTGGGAAAAACCCCACAAGGACATTCTCTTCAGTTGGTGGTTTGAGAAAAGGCTGAAATTAGATGGAATTGTTATGTACCTTCTCATCGCCTACATTTTAGATACACAATCCGGTCATTTTTTAGGCCATAATATCAGATAGATTATCCCATTACCACCTCTGTAACTCTAATGATTTCTATGGAGAGGTGAGGACATTCTGCCTTCTACTACATCTCCCCTACATCTACTTTGTGGTCCTCTGTGCATCTCCCCCCCTCCCTCTCCCCCACCCACTCCTTTCCTCTTCTAGCCTACATCCACTCTCCTCTACCTGCCAGTTACACATTGTCTCTCTCTCTCTCTCTCCTCCACACCTGTTAGAGAGGTGTGAACCTGTTCCTTCTCTCTCTGCTCTGTTGTGGACTAATGAGGGCTCTGTGTCTCAGGACGGCTCTCCAAAGGCCTTTGCCAGGTTTTGGCCCAAACAGTATTCTCCCAAGAGGAGCAGTGCTGCCCAGTAACGCCCGTTATATCTCCCCAGAGGAGCAGTGCTGCCCAGTAACGCCCGTTATATCTCCCCAGAGGAGCAGTGCTGCCCAGTAACGCCCGTTATATCTCCCCAGAGGAGCAGTGCTGCCCAGTAACGCCCCAGAGGAGCAGTGCTGCCCAGTAACGCCCGTTATATCTCCCCAGAGGAGCAGTGCTGCCCAGTAACGCCCCAGAGGAGCAGTGCTGCCCAGTAACGCCCATTATATCTTCCCAGAGGAGCAGTGCTGCCCAGTAACGCCCATTATATCTTCCCAGAGGAGCAGTGCTGCCCCGTAATGCCAGTCACATCTCCACACTGGTCTGTTAACCTGCAGCTACATGTCTTGCTACTCAAATCGCTGCCAATCCACATTTATCCATATTGGGTGTCATAACCACTACTTGAAGTTGAGGTTCAGATTTTTTACTGAATGTCCCTTTAAGGCAGAATGGATGAGTACGCATGTACACAACTATACAGAAAAATATATAAAACTATCATGTAGTGTCATCCAGTCTAATGTTGCTCAGTAAGAAATACTGACACCCATATTTACAAGAGCTATCGCTTCCAGCATAAATTGTGATTGATCATTTGGTAAACAGCTTGGGATTTGAATGCGACCAAAAACCATTCTCCTTATCCATTTATAATCACTCATGAATAAATAGATTATACAGAAAGTTGGATAATTAAGCCACTGCATAAACAAATCCATGCTGAGAGTTACGGTTTTATGTAGGGATGTGACAAATTGTAATTTTCTTACATTTAAAAACGGCCACTTAATCAGTTTTCCATTAAAATGATAAAAATGTATAAGATTCCACATTAATTGACAATGCATCTGCCCTGCTGCTAGCAATGGTTTGGGTCTCATGGTGCATCCCTTTCAGTTGGTTCACCATGCACCTGTACTGCCATTACTGGACCTCAATTCAACCTTGCAAAGTTTGCATTTAACTTCTCAAAGAACTGCCATACAGGACTTGGCTTCTGTCGCTTGCCTTTCTCTGCCATTTTCCCAACTGTTAACGACGACGTAGTGGTGGAGAGTCGACTCCAAAAAATGTATTCCTCGACTCTTTGATTGTTGACCATTCACTAGGAATCGACTTCTAAAATGCAGTACTTCCTCGAACACAAACACTTGCATCTTTCATAGCGAGGGACGGAGAGAGGGGAGGGGCACAGTACAGGCAGGTCGGCCAACAGGCAGACAGTCAGAACCATAAACTAGGCCTATCTAGCAGCAATCAAATGCTGTCTCACGATGGAATTCTGTATGTCGCAATTTCTTGGCTTGCAATGTCTCGCACCTTCAGCAAAACAGGGCCTATCATCAATGAATAGGCTATAATATTCTACACAAAACAGACCGAAGACTGAACACACACTCGCATCATTAGCGAAGAGAAAGAGAAGGCAAGCAAGCGCGAAGCTGTATCGCGTTAGTGGAAACCAAGACTGTTCTCAGGGCCAGCAGATGTGACTTTTCACAGCAGGTTAGGATAATTAACGTGGCCATGACAATGACTAGCACTGCCCCTAACGAGAGACCAAGAGGAAGTTAAGTAAACAAGCCCAATCCGCTCCATTAACACGACGACCACAGGCTCTCCTGCCACCCCACCATTAATTATCTGGTCTTACAGGAAGATTAGAGAGAAAACATGAGATAGGGAAAATAACACACAGCTAGAATCTACTGGGCCTCCCCTCTTTAATTACCAACCCAGCAGAAACACAGAGTCCAAACAGAGACTCATGGATCACGCACAGAAGAGCTTCAGTGGCTCTGGTCTGGCTCAGCTTAGACTCTCTCTCTCCCCTCCATTCATCCATCTGTCTCAATCAGCCGAAGAGACAGGCTAGGGGTGGTCTGGTGCTGTTAGCCATCTCAAGTCCAGTGTGTGTGCGCGGCTGGAGGGGAGTGGAGGAGTATGTCTGACTGTGTAGACACCAGCAGAGCAACAGCTGCAGCAGTCCCTCCCTCTTCCCTCCCCTGCGGTGTCCAGGCTGCTGAGAGGGAGGCAGATCTTCAGGAGAAGGCAAACATTTGATTGCAGAAAAGGTGATTAATGTGGGGCTGTCAGTGCGTCAACGGTTTGCATTCACACGGATCCATGACGCAAACACTGTCATAGCATGCACACAGGTACACACACACTAAAGTCAAGATCATCTGAAGCCTTGCCAGGCAGAGTATTGGGGGAATGGTGTAAGGTGGTGTATGGAGAGCTGAGCTGTGTGAATACTGATGCACCACTGAGTTGGGGATGTGGAGCCATGAAGTGCTCTGAAAGTTTGGTAATGGCTCACATCAACACCATTATCCCAGAAACCCTACACCCACTCCTATTTGCATACCGCCCAAACAGATCCACAGATGATGCAATCTCTATTGCACTATTGCACTCCACACTACCCTTTCCCACCAGGACAAAAGTAACACTTATGTGAGAGTGCTATTCATTGACTACAGCTCAGCGTTCAACACCATAGTACCCTCAAAGCTAATCACTAAGCTAAGAACCCTGGGACTAAACACCTCCCTCTGCAACTGGATCCTGGACTTCCTGACGGGCCGCCCCCAGGTGGTGAGGGTGGGTAGCAACACATATGCCACGCTGATCCTCAACACTGGAGCTCCCCAAGGGTGCGTGCTCAGTCCCCTCCTGTACTCCCTGTTCACCCACGACTGCATGGCCAACACCATCATTAAGTTTGCAGACGACACAACAGTGGTAGGCCTGATCACCGACAACGAAGAGACAGCCTATAGGGAGGAGGTCAGAGACCTGGCCGGGTGGTGCCAGAATAACCTATCCCTCAACGTAACCAAGACTAAGAAGATGATTGTGGACTACAGGAAAAGGATGACCGAGCACGCCCCCATTCTCATTGACGGGGCTGTAGTGGAGCAGGTTGAGCGCTTCAAGTTCCTTGGTGTCCACATCAACAACAAACTAGAATGGTCCAAACACACCAAGACAGCCGTGAAGAGGGCACGACAAAGCCTATTCCCCCTCAGGAAACTAAAAAGATTTGGTATGGGTCCTGAGATCCTCAAAAGGTTCTACAGCAGCAACTTATTTTTCACTGTCTTTTTACTGTTTTATTTCTTTATTTACCTATTGTTCACCTAATACCTTTTTTGCACTATTGGTTACAGCCTGTAAGTAAGCATTTCAGTGTAAGGTCTACACCTGTTGTATTTGGCGCACGTGACAAATATACTTTGATTTCATTTGATATTATCTAGGCCTAATTCTTACAAGAAAACCATTGCATAGTTAAACAGACATTATCCTTTAAAACTGAGAAGATGCATTCATATGTAGCTTACTATATTGTAATGCTCAAAGTTCAGTTATGGCTGAGGGATATAATCAAGACCTAAGAACTCTGTTATAAAACAGTGATGTTGAGTGAGATGGAGGATTAGTTTGTATGAACAGAGATTGCATGACCCTCTATATGGAACAAATCCTGCTAGAATTAGGGGTTGCTTTGTTTTTTCATCAGCATCCTACATCTCTCCAATCAGACGGCTCCGTGCCCCCCAGTGTCATCACCAGTCTCAGACAGCCTTTGCCACCCGTCTCCATCAGGCAGGCTCTTTCTCTGTTGTTTACCCTTTAAATCAGCACCGTCACGCTACAGTGGCCTTCAGGGACATTTATCATATAGCTGTTAGCCACATCTGGCCCAGCAAAGATAGTAGCACATCTGGCCCAGCAAAGATAGTAGGCCAGAGTATGAGGTAATGCCCATGGTGTAAAGTAACTAAGTAAAAATACTTTGAACTACTAAGAAATTTTTTGGGGTATCTGTACTTTATATTTGACAACTTTTACTTCCATAAATCTTACATTTTTAAAGACTGCTGTCTGGTTTTTTAATGGTTTGGGCTAGGCCCTTTAGTTCCAGTGAAGGGAAATCTTAACACAAAAGCATACAATGACATACTAGAGGACTCTGTGCTTCCTAACTTCGTGGCAACAGTTTGGGGAAGGCCCTTTACTGTTTCAGCATGACAGTGCACCCGTGCACAAAGTGAGGTCCATACAGAAATGGTTTGTCGAGATCGGTGTGGAAGAACTTGACTGGCCTGCACAGAGCCCTGACCTCAACCCCATCAAACAACTTTGGGATGAATTGGAATGCCGACTGCGAGCCAGGCTTAATCGCCCATGAATGTGTGCAAGACATCATGAAAACAGTTGATCATCAAGGTATTTTGGAGTGCAATGTTCAACCCAGTGTCCAAAAAGGGTCTCTGTTGAAGGTTATGGGTCTTCCAGCAGGAGGACAACCCCAAGAACACATCAAAAGCACAAGGGAATGCTTCAAGAAGAAACTCTGGACTGTTCTGCCAGCGAAGAGTCCAGATCTGAATCACATCTTTAAGCTATGGTGAGAGCTGAAAACAGCAGTTGGTGGAGGGCACCACACAAATATTGAAGAATTAGAGCAGTTGGCTGGTGAAGGGTGGGCCAAATTGCCAGTAGAAAGGTGCAGAAAGCTCATTGATGGCTACAAGAAACATTTGTTACCTTGGCCAAAAGTTGTACTAGCTCCAGGGTGCCAATAATTTTGTTCTTAAATTACTTGCCTAGTTAAATAAAGGCAAATAAAAAATATTTTTGTAAATGCCATTTGCCTATATTTTCTCAATTTAAATTATAAACTTAAGTTTACAAAAATAAACGTGGTTCTGCAATGTTGAAAATCCAATATGCTGTGAAAACCAAAAGTTGTATTCAATTTCAAATTATTTGAGAAGAAATAGGAAAAAATGTAATAAAAGTGAAAGGGTGCCAATATATTTCACAGGCGATGTATAAATAAAGACCTGCATTAAAACAGAATCATTCTAAAACAAGGGTCTGGGGAGTCCATCTTCAGAGCAGTTATTTTCCTTTAATGATAAGAGGAGAGGATCCTGCAGGGCTCTGTGTCTCAGAGATAGTCAAAGGCTATTTCAGACAACGGCTCCACAGCAGAGACTAACGGCCCAGGATGCTGAAGGACTGCCTGGTGGCTCTGCTGCCTCCGGGCAAACAGAATGGGGTCTGTTAAAGGTTCCCAGAACGATTCATTAGGTTGTGGGGGTGTGATATGGGAACTGGGGGTTGCCTGTTGGTTCTGCTGGCTGGGCTGGGCTGAGCTGCATTGCTCTGTGGTACTCCTGGAGCCTGGCCCAGTCCTGTCTGTCTCACTGCAGCTGCTGGTCAGTGAGCACGCTAACAGACTAAAGCTAACAAGCCAGGAGAGGAGGAACAGATTTCATCCAGCATATGGAGGCTCACCAGGGCCCAAAATAAGCAGACCGCTGCAGATGCCCTCTGTACCTACAGAAAACAATTAATCCTCACTGTTCTCTGCCTCACTGACTACTGTCTTGTACTATTGGGGGCAGGAAATAGAGAGCGGAGGAGATGGGGAGGGAAAAAGAGGGAGAAAAATGGATGATAGATTAGGTTCAGAGAGCATTAATTTGTTGCTCTGATGTAGGAGAAAAGAGTTGTGTAAAAATGAAGGCACAGCGATGTTCTTTGGCTTTTCACCCAGCCCACGCACTTTTCTCCAGTGACCTGTCCATGACTCTGGAAGACTCATATTTCTATTAGCTGGAAATAAAAGCCTTTATTAAAAGAGAAGGAAACAGACACACCAGAAGAGGTTTATAGAGACATGAGTTGCACACAAAGAAAAGAGAGAAGGAAATAGGGAGTGAATGGCAAAAATATAGGGGTTCAGAGAGGAGAGGAGCAGAGAGGAGCAGAGAGGCAGAGATGAGCTGATCCTCTCCCACTGAGCTGCTTCAGACACACTGACCTCTTCTTTCATTCCAGAGGGAAGGAAGGTGTAGCAGATGACTAAAACACGGTCCATCTCTCTGTTACAAGCTTACAGAACTTGTCTTCACTCCTTATAAAGGTCAAGACTTTCTAAGCAATTCATGTCCAGGAAACATATGAATCACTTTCAGTTCAGTTGAGATGACAAAGTGTTCCAAAAATGAACCCGCGTTTGAAGTGGGCCTACAAACTAAAGAATCTGACAGAAATACAGGAACTAAAACTGCCTCATTTCAGATTAGCCAAACACTTCTAATAGGAAGACTTAGTTTGCATAGAGGGCAGGTGCTCTGTCATTGACAGATGAAGAGTAGTGCTTGATTCGTTGGGTTGAGTTCCAGTGTGGTTCATTCATAACAAGCAACGTTTCCTCTCTAACAGCTCTTCTGAGGCCCCCCACTACCTCAAAATGCCCGACAGCCTCCCCCACCAGACCCTGAAATACAGCCCATAAAGCCGTGGGTCCACTATAAACCCAGAGCCGTCAGCTGATTTGTGGATCCAATTACCTTCCCTCTGTAATGGCTGTGTTCAGTGCCATGATGTTAAGTTAGTGGTTGTCAGCATCTGTCCGGGGGGCTTTAACCTCCACAGAGAACAGCAGAACCTCGGAAAACCTCAGTACAGCACTCCAGGAGGATCCTCCTAAAACCCCTCAGTACAGCACTCCAGGAGGATCCTCCTAAAACCCCTCAGTACAGCACCCCAGGAGGATCCTCCTAAAACCCCTCAGTACAGCACCCCAGGAGGATACTCCTAAAACCCCTCAGTACAGCACCCCAGGAGGATCATCCTAAAACCCCTCAGTACAGCACCCCAGGAGGATACTCCTAAAACCCCTCAGTACAGCACCCCAGGAGGATCATCCTAAAACCCCTCAGTACAGCACTCCAGGAGGATCCTCCTAAAACCCCTCAGTACAGCACCCCAGGAGGATCCTCCTAAAACCCCTCAGTACAGCACTCCAGGAGGATCCTCCTAAAACCCCTCAGTACAGCACCCCAGGAGGATACTCCTAAAACCCCTCAGTACAGCACCCCAGGAGGATACTCCTAAAACCCCTCAGTACAGCACTCCAGGAGGATCCTCCTAAAACCCCTCAGTACAGCACTCCAGGAGGATCCTCCTAAAACCCCTCAGTACAGCACCCCAAGAAAATCCTCCTAAAATGTGTGCTGTTGGGGATACTCGAGGACCGGAATTGGGAACCACTGGCCTAACAGATACAACACAGAACACAAAGAAAGGGACTCCACATCACAGCTAGTCAGAAAACTCCTGTTAGGCTTTCTGAAGAAATACCACAGTTTTCAAAACAGTACTAGGACCACAAAAGATCAACTAAAAGAGAGGATGAACTAATGATGACATAGCAATGAGAACTGTATTGAGAGTTGTACACAGGTAAACAAATGACAGTTGTGAACTAGACAAGAGTATACAAGCTAAACAAATGCAAAGCTCAAGTCTATACAAAACCAAAACGTTCAATCTGCAATTAATAAATGTAACTAACGATGACATAGAAGTTAGAACTTCACCGGCAGTTTTCTACAAATAAAATGGAGTTTGAGTATGTATTGTGCAGAACAGATTACATCTAGCACTCATAAATGGAGAGATCAATGATGACATTTTAGAACTGAAATAATGAGCTGTCCTCAACTCAACTGTAGTATATCTACAATATTGCACAAGTGGCTATAAATGGTAAGAGACATGATCAGGCTGGTTGTGATCTAAAGAGTTGTCCTCAGCTCAATTCTTCAGTCAGAAACAGGCCAGGGGAGGTCCGAACTTGACCTCAAGCATCCTGCTGACCTCAACATGCATTTCACTGGTCTAAAATAGATATGGCAATAAACCAGGCAACCAAATGAAAGCTACATACTGTTCTCATCCCTTGAAAAGTTATACCTGTGTTGCATCACTTCCCCATAAATGCTGACCTCTCATTCTTCAAGAAGAGAAAAAAGTAGCTGAACAAACGTTAGTCTGTAAAATGTGTTAATTCAGTAAAGGCAACCCATTATTAACCGAGCTGGGTGCAGTAAACAGGCAAGTACAGGCCTTACATTGAGCTCCTGTTGCCTTCAATCAAACACAGAGGCCTTCATAGCTTCTCCAAATGTATGAATTTGGACTTTTTCAATGTTCATGAAAGACTCTTCACAGTGGGGGTAGGTAGACGTGTGTTAACGCCAAATAAGATTCAACGCAAATACCTTCTGAAGCAAATGGAAAACTACCGGGCACTAGAGTTCTGTGGTTCACTCTCGTCTGAACATTCACAGAGCAGTGAGGTAAGCAGAACCTTTGATGTAAATGTGTTCTAAGTCTTGTTTGCTAACAGTTCATGGAGACAAATGATTTCCCAAAGGAAAATAAAGAGAGCGAGATGTCCTTCATTCAATGCCACAACGCCCCTGTAAACTGAACACATCCTGAGAGCGTCTCTGCTATTCTATTAATAACGCATTCTGGTTCATGATGCAGCCATTTTTCCGGTGCCATTTTGTTTTTCATTACTTTCCATTTTTTTCCTGAGAGCTTTTTCTCCCTTCTAAACCAGGGGCCATAGAGATCTAGGCTCTCCATCTCTATTACTGTAGAATGATGGCTGCTTTCCAGATAGGCAATCTCAGTGGACAACTCAGTTCCATGGACCTAAACACTGAACCACAACCTCCGCTTCCTCCTTGCTCTATGTTCAACATGTCAATGTGATGAGACAAGTACAGGTCAAGAGGATTAAAAAAGGTACAATGCAGCCATTTCTAACTCGATATTAAATAATTTCTCAGAATTAAGTACCTTACTGTGATTAAGTTCAATTAAAATGGTGAAAAAGATACAAAAATAGCTTCTTAGCAAAGAGCACTTTCTTAAGCAATTTTGTTAGGACTGTCTGAGGAGTGGTCTAAGTGGGGAGGGGAAAACTGAAAACTAGCTGTTATTGGCAAAGAAGTTTGGAAGCCACTTTCTTTTTGGTCTATTGACTATTTTACAACCTGCTGATGTCACCATGGAAGGCCAAAACCAAAACAGGCTGAAATTCCAGGGAATCATCTTCATTTTTACAATTTCATTGTCTTATTCCAACCGCAGTGTGGAAATATATATAACACACAGGAACATCTATTTGACTGCACTTGGCCTTTAAATCTGTGCTATGCTCCACAATATATTACTCACTACTAAATGAGCATGCATAATTATGGCAATTCGTCATTCGTCAAACAGATAATACTCATGCAAAATGCAACCTTTATGTAAAAAAAATGATTTGGTTGCACACACATTAGTAAAGAATAGGTGATTTTTTCCCCTTATGATCTGTATTTAGCCAGCAGTTATATGCGAGTAGCTTCTCAGAGTCAGTGGCGGATACACAGGCGCACTCAGAGATGGAGTGTCTTGCACCCCTCTGGTGATCCATCATGACATGTGCTGTGCTACTTCAAATTGTTTTTCCTGGCAGTGTTGGGAAGGGAAAAGTGCATGAGCAACAACAACAACTTGGGTTCACTTTATCTCTGGAGAGACCACTGAAAAAGAAGCCAGTGCAGAATAAAAACATTCCAAAACATGCATCCTGTTTGCAACAAAGCACTAAAGTAATACTGCATAAAATATGGCAAATCAATCCACTTCTTGTCCCGAATACAACGTGTTATGTTTGGGGCAAATCCAATACAACACATTACTGAGTACCACTCCCCATATTTTCAAGCATAGTGGTGGCTGCATGATGTTATGGGTATGCTTGTAATCGTTAAGGACTGGGGAGTTAAGGAGTGAATGGGAGTCAATTGGATGCTAGATCAAAAATCCAACATAAGCATTTTGTCAAAAAGAATTACAATACTACAAAATGTTTCAGAGATGAGATACTTTTGAGGAAAATAGGCAGGTTTCTCAACTCGTACCCAGAATTTGAGAAGGGTTGCGTGTCGATTAGCTTAGAAACCGTGTGATGCAGGATGACAATGTGAAGTGATTGGCCGACAGTCTGCTGTGTGGGGCATTATACATTTCTACATTCATTGCCCAATGGGATTCCAAACTCCTCCTTTCTATAATATCTCGGAGTAGACACTGCAAGGCCCCTCCGCCTGCTAGAGTGGCAGCTCTCTCCCTCGCACTTTATCAGCTCTAGTTAATAAAAAAGGTAGCTTACAAAGTGAATTTTCTGCTGCTTCCCTCACTCGGATTGGACTAGGTCTGGATCAAACCAGGTTTACCTGTATATTAAATAAATGTATGCATATAGGGTCCGGGTGGAAAAACCACAGGTCCATTTCGGAACACATCATACATTTGGACCTGCGAAGACCACTACTTAAGAGGCCAAACATAACCCCATTCACAAAAGAAAACGTCACAGAAGCTGGACCAAAAATAGGGTGTTTTTGAGTTGTGTGTCTTTTGCCAAATAAACAAAAATTAACTACTGTTGGCATTTCATTTTCCTGCTGTACCGTAACCGAACCCAAAACCGCAATAAGTACCGAACCATGGGATTGGTGAACCATTACAACCCTAATAGAGATACAGAGCGATTCCATTGGAGCAGAGAAGATGATCCTCCCTGGTGAAAAGTTAATCTTCCTCCATCCTCCTCTCCTCTGTGAGACCATCAGTAAGGTTTTAAACTATAGCTATACAGCCTCAATTCTGCCTTATTCAATAGCAATACGTCTCTATCCCACTAACCCTACTGCAGAGACCTGAGCCCAAATCTGGGGCTCAAAGTGCTTGAGTACAGAGGCCTCCCTCAATCAGGTGGTTTGTGCTCCACAGAGCCCCAGAGTTGATCCTGAGACGTTCCCTTCCCAGACAGACATGCCGCTCCCTCCACTGCTTTAGACCAGACGAGTGGCTGGCTGACTGCTGCTGCTCTCAGGGATCTGACTGCCACACACTCCTACACACCCTTCAACTGAACCAATTCCAGAAACCCAGTTATCTCCTGAACCGCTCATCTGGAATAGCCTGGCCCACACGGCTGAACAATCAGGCCGACCCAGATGGGTTTTCTACCTGACACAGACATCGGAACAAAGGAAGTAAAACAACAACTATTACACCAGCAACCGACAGATTAAGCAAGAGTGGTGAGGCATTGATAGAATCTTAATTACGTTATTACAACAAAATCTACAACATCGGCTCAACAGATGGGGAAGGGTTCAATGGGTGATATCACCACAATAATATACTTCTGGCACCCCTCGAGAAACAAGAACTTTGAAAAACAAATGAAGTGTCCAGTAAAAATGTATTACTGAAACCAACACACATTTTTCCCATTGGGTGCTTTGAAACTTTGCTATGATGCTTGGAAATTGGTCTTTTGATGATGGTTTCTGGAAGGTCAAATAAGTTCACTGTGATATGTTTAAGTGTACGCTACTGAGCAGTAGGTGGGTAGTCCAAGGATTGGGATGCTATCTCCACACTAGTTAGATGACGCTCAATCCATTAAATCAGAAAACGAACATTACTTTAACAGCACCTGCTGAAATTGAATTTTACTTTTATCGTTTCCATATTTACATCTCATTTCCACTGGGAGTTGAAACTGGCAGAGAGGATGAATATCTAACTACTCTCATCACATAGTAAAATGGCCTCCTCCGACAGGAAACACAACAAAGTGTAAAAATAGTCCTCAGATCGCTTACCCAGCAGGGCACAAAACAGTGAGAGTCTCCTTATCAGGGATAGAGCAAGGTTTGTTGCATTAGCAATGATCAGTTACACCGTTCCTCAGCCCTAGATACCACATCTTTCAATTAGCCAATCCACAGAGCTGGAGAAGTGTAAAATCTGCATACTTGTCCACCGTGAGGAGAGCAGTATGAAAACAAGAAACTCAGTTACAGAAAACACCGGAAAGGCAGCCTTATATATTATTTGCTTTCTAATATAGGAGGCCGGGTGCATTCAAATGAGCTTTGGATCAGGGAAGTATTGCAAATATGGCAAATCCCTATGCTTAGACTTTCTAATTAGTAATATAAACAAATTCAGACAGAGTACTATCTCACTTGACTAGCCTACCCCCTAAAAGAGGTAATTGTTGGTCAGCGTAATCAATTTGATGTAATAACAGTTGAATTGTATGTCAAATAAAAATTCAGACAACAATAAAATACATTACTTTGCAATTAAATAATGAACTTGACCAGTTTTCTAAGACCGAACACAATCTCTCAAAGTCTTCAGAGCAGAGAGAGATTCATCAGGCTAAAACACTTTAAAGTCTTGACCTTGGGGGGAATGCCAGTTTAAAAGCTTCTCTAGGTAGGTCCATTATCAGGCTGAGGTGGAAGTTAGGGGAAATAGAATAAAGATGTTGATGGAAAGAGGAGGAATTGCTTCTGACAATCAATTATTAAAACAATGGTCACTGATTTGATGGAACGCTGATATGATTATTGAGTAGAGTCTGGGGTTCTTTCTAGAGTGGAAACCCACCTGTCTCTGAGATGCATCTGGTAGAGACTCCTAAGGGACCAAATAGAGTAGCTGGAACACCTTAGAGTTCATAATGAACTACTTGGCAGTGGGGCAGACCATTAATCCTACTACTCCCTCTACAACATGGCGGCAAAAACTAGCAAATAGCCAGTAGCCACAAATCTGACAGGGAATGAGGCTTGTATCTATAGCAACTCAGTATCTGGGATTTCAGTAACCCTGAAAGAGCCCATCTCTTTTTGGGGCCTCTAGGCCCTCCTGAAGGAACCATAACAAGGTTAGCAGATCTGTGCTTTACACCCCTTTAGCAGTGTACACCCCTGAAACCCCTTTACCAAAAGACTGCCAGAGGTATCCACAGAGAAAACGCTTTCTTTATTTCTGACTCAGATTTCATTATGCTGATTCTCTTTCCCCAAAGCCATGGCTCCACTTTCTGCTGAATCGTTAGCAAAACTGAACCTCAGTCTCCACATTAAAAAACGACAATTTTCCAAAGCTACCAAATGTCCTCATTTTACACGGTTTCTCTCTGCATTCAGTATTCCCCTCATTTATTCCACAGCACCATTATCCTGGGGCCACAGTGAACTCAAATCACAAAGATCCTTCTGAAACATTGCTCCTCAAATCTATATTGCTCCCTCCATTTCTCTCCTTCTCCCTCCATTATGAGGAATCTACAGATGCCCTCTCCATTGATCTGTGGGGAGCTGTACAGTGTGAAGGTAAATGTCTGTCAGAGTGCATGGTGGACCTTTTCTTCATCATGGTTGGCCCTGTTGAAAGCGAGCAATCAACCTTGATTCATTTAGATGCTCATTAAATGTTTGTGCCCCTGGCCATGGAAAGAAAAGTGGGAGCAAGTATGCAATATTCCAGAGCCATTTTGTCACCATAGCTGAATTGAAAGTATGGCACAGAGAAACAAAATATTGCTTATGTCAGGTGAAGTCAATTACTTAGGGGAGAAAGCTAAACTCATACTTAATGCACAGCATCAGCATCATTCCCCTACAGAAAACGCATAGGCTGTGTTGTGTTTATAGCCGTTCTCCTTTTCAGCATTCATACTGTATGCTTACCACTCTGGTCTCTGAGTTGATGGGCCCAGGGAACTCGGCAATTATGAACACTTATCAAACATTGGATGGCTGTGAGAGATGGAGTAAATTCTCCATGGTCAGAAACAGCAGAGGCTAAAAAGTCTTAAGATGCAGAGTCAGAGTGCAAGAGAAGCAGAGTAAAAGTCCCTTTTCTAGGGAGTTTTTCCTAGCCACCGTGCTTCTACACCTGCATTGCTTGCTGTTTGGGGTTTTAGGCTGGGTTTCTGTACAGCACTTTGAGATATCAGCTGATGTACAAAAGGCTATATAAATACATTTGATTTGATTTGAGTAAGCAGGTTAATTTGAAGGCTCAATTTGCTTCTCCTGTAATTACACTGACTGTGGAAAACGTTCCATATACCAGCAGCTATTTATATATCACGAGTAAATAAGTGAATAAATGAGAAGGAAATCTGAAAGAAGCCAGTGTGCAAAACCAGTGCAAAGTGCACACGCTCACCATATATTTGAATGACTTTTGCGCACAACGGCATATTCTCAAAAACAGATAGATGAAGACAGTAGCCTATTTTCAGTTCGCTACTGGTGACGTATTATTTTCAAGACAGATTTAAAAAGCAACCATGGTCATTAACTAAATGAAACAAGAAAACAGTCTTCGAAAACAAGAAAACAATAACGGAACTGACCAGTGTTATATTTCAGAACAGTTCCAAAGATAGAGCATTTGGGAGGACGCTTATCAACTTTACTCAAAATGCATTGTAAAAAATAAGCTAAATGAAATCAATAGACATTCTACAAGGGTTACACAATTTAATCCAGCTAGGCTTACATCAATTTGTGAAATAAAATGTTAACGAGGAGTAGTCTTTTTTTGTCTCATCGAAACCGACTAGGCTCATGAACAGCAGGTATAACAAAGTGACGCAAAGACCTCTACTTGGTCACTGTCGTTAAGATGTTCGCATGTTGCTTCCGTCAGTAATATACTTAATGGACCTGCAGTAATCAAATACCTAGTCCTCCTCGAAATTCGTCTACAACGTGCATTCATTCATTCTACGATTGAGATAACAGCCATATAGAAGGCGGCAAAACTCCCCGAACATAACAGAGCGAGAGGAGCAGACAAGAGCTGGTATTATGTAATACTGTAACAAAATGAATACACGTTAGATCTTACCTCTATACTGCAAGAGAAACATTGTTTACAGTCCGTACAGCAGAGGATGGTGAGCCCTCGTCGCCTACTGCAACGCGAATCGTCAAGAATATAAATCCGTTGGATTGAGAGAAAGGGAGTTTGTTCTCCAGTCCGTTTCGCTCTGCAGACTGGGCTGTAGCGCGAGAATGAGGGAGGGTCTTGCAGCTCGCAGAGCCTCGCACTCATATAAACCACATTCCCGAATACATGTAACCTACGTTTACAAGTGAACAAAGTATAGCCTGCCAGATGGTACCCGCAAGGGTGTATTACTGAGAGTGCGCAAAGGGCACCAGTGATATGCTCAAGAATATGTCAATCCCGTTTTCCCACAGCTGACAAAATACTGTAGGCTACAGTTTGTCGGTGTCCGCAAAGGCGGACCAGTTAAAGGGACTCTGCAGGGCCATTGACAAATCATCATGGGTTCTGATATCAATAGGTTTTGTTGTTAAACCCGGAGTATTACATTGTACAAATCTAAAAGTAGCATTTTTATTATGGGAAAACATGTTAAATTACAATAGTAATTAACCTTGAGTTGCTATAGAAGAGTGAGCTTGTGTGTAGGGTAGGTTATCTTCTAAATGTAATCTGTTAGTTACCTGTTCAAAATGGTAAATAAGTAACATCATTTTTGGAGTACACAAACTCAGTAAGGTAATCTGATTACTTTGCTACTTTTAGATTACTTTCCCTTTAAGAGGGATTAAAATATAAAACATGAATATTACCAATTTAACAAAATCTATTACAGGATAAATCAATGTTAGAGTTTACATAGCTGGCCATAAATGGATGTTGCATTTTACTGTATGGTTTGGTTATGTAGGCTTCTTCTAATCCATTGGTTTGGTTATGTAGGCTTCTTCTAATCCATTGGTTTGGTTATGTAGGCTTCTTCTAATCCATTGGTTTGGTTATGTAGGCTTCTTCTAATCCATTGGTTTGGTTATGTAGGCTTCTTCTAATCCATTGCTTTCTATTAGACATGATTAGGCTATATCTTTACATTAAAAACCAACATCTCAGATTTCCAGTCAATCCCAATTCATTTAATACACCTTGATCTTCAAGAATAGGACTTGGAAATATAGATTAGCCAATTTAAATTTACCCGAGCATAACCCAAAAGCTAAGGATTTACTAGTCTACTCTGTCGTTTATGATTTTGCTGTCATGGACTGATTGGGGTCATTACTTCGAGTTTAAAAATGCTTCTCTCATGGAATGGCATGCTTCGAACACTACCGAAAAGTGCTATTTGCATTTGAAAAATATATACCATATGCTGCATTTGCTTTAGGCTTATTTTTTATGTTTTGTTGGCGACACTTGGATATCTCAATAATTTGCAGCAGTTTAAGTGTTTGTGTGAGTTTGAGCATGTGTCCGTTAGGCCTACGGGCATTTTTCTGAATCAGCACAAATTTGATTGAGCAATAAAAGCCCCACTTCAACTCAGCCATTGGGTTAAAATACACATATGCATTTATGAACAGCCATCCATAACCAAAACAATATAAAGCACAAATGGCAGCAGTTTGATTCACATCAACGCCATGTAGATATCTATAATAAGTGATATCCGTATTGCCCCGTCCATAGGCTACACCACTGCTTCAGTCCTCACCTCCAAGCGTTTGTTCAAGTTGAATAATTTTGGATGCCGACAGCAGTCGCACCATTGGAAGACATAGCTTGGACTGTAGCCTACAAAATGCTTATTCCTGCTCTTTTCCATTTGGTGTGTAATAGTGGTCTCTGACCTGGTCAAACTTGCTCAGGGGGGGAAAAAACATTAAACTTTGCTGATTTGAATGTCATTAAGAAAAGAGAAAGGCGTCAAATATTTTTTCCCTCAAACAGCCTTTCTGAACTATCTATGGAATATGTAAAATTTGATAATATTTTTTCTGGTAACGTAACGGATTCATTTTTTTGTTCAGTAACATGTAATCCATTACTCCAACCCTGTGTGTGTTGTGATGGATGGGTTGGTGCTGCTTACATAGAAATAGCACTGATGAGCCCATTAATATATTATAACAATCTCTCTCAGTACAAGTCATTTTCAGTCTCATCTTCAGCCTTGGGAAGTGCAGTCATACGAAGACAGTACCTTGGAGTGCCAGCTGGGGGCACCACTGTTAGCATACAAAGTTAGGTCATGTGTCATTAACAGTGATGTTCATATGGACTGTGAGCTTCTCCCACCATGCAGCGCAGAACTCAAGGCCTGATAAATAATGCACCATTTTACTGCAGACAACCAAGCAGACTGTGAGCAGTCTAGTGTGATGATTTAATCTCAGTCCTGTGAACCTCTTCACCATGGAGACAGCACTCATATCAAATGAGCCTCAAAGTGTCCCTTTTCTCAGAATGAAACATGTAGTAAGTTGAAGGAAAGGAGCAAACATTCAAAGTCCATTTCTATCTGGGTTGTCATTTCAAAAAGAAGCTAGAAATCCATACTACATTAATATACCCCCCCCCCCCCCCCCCCTCAAGGAGTAAAACCATAAAAACACATTAGTAATGGAAGATGAGCGTAGAGGGGAGTGGTCTTATCAGAGTTCCACATGGGTCCACTGAAATCAGCGGAAAGATAACGACAATGGTAAAGAGATAGAGTATCAATGAACATGTTGATTTGTTCACCTTCTCGGAGAGCCTAGCTTAGTGAAACAAGTCAAACTGGTTCACTAATACCTACATTTTTCTAAATGGAGTAAATATCAAAACAACCTAAATAAAATTGTGTAGAGTGTAGAGGTTAGACTTTATTTGCACAGACTCTCTTGCACTGGCTCTATGCACACTCACTGGACTCTACCCACACATTCTACACTAATACTCCAACACACCCACACGCTACTGCTACGCTGTTTATTATTTATCCTAATTGCCAAGTCACTTTTACCCAGACCTACATGTACATATTATCTCAACTACCTCGTACCCCTGCACATTGACTCGGTACCGGTACTCCTTGTCTATCGTCTTGTTATTGTATTGTGCTACTATTTCCTTTTTGTAAATTATGATAAAACGTATTTTTTTTTAACTCTGCATTGTTGGAAAAGGGCTTGTAAGCATTTCATGGTAAGTCTACACCCGTTGTATTTGGTGCATGTGACAGACTTGATTTGACAAGAATTGGGGTGTCAATCATGGCCTAAAGCCACATCGAAACTGTGTAGAAATTATAAATGGACCTACATGTATATAATTCCTTCACTGTGTCCATCTCTCAAAGACAGAAACAAAAGTTAGAGTCGGGACGTATTAAAAGTTGCAAAAACGGGAAGTTTTTTTTCCCTCTCCAGATTTTGATGTCGAAGCAATACTCTATAACCAATTTTCACTGCGGCTCTCCGGACCTCAGTGATCACCAAATGTGGCCCCCGAGCAAAATTTGTTTGACACCCCTCGTCTACAAAGTTTGAGATGAAAAATAAGTGTCTGAGAAATGTTTGATGGGTCAAACAATATTATCTTCAACAGCCTGTCTGCACTTCCAAAAACAAATTTCAAAGCCCACAGCCCATACACAAGAACTGTCAAACGGATTCCAAAGTGGAAACGAACGAGGCAAAGACTGTGTACTTGAGCATGGAAACATTCCCAGCATTGATTTTTAAACAACCTTAACCAATTAGAGAAATAAATGAGGCGTCTGTTGTTGGCGGAGCAGTAACGTTGCCTGCTCAATCTGCAGAGTAATTTCCTGCATATAGAAATTGTATGGTTACAGTCAGTAGTAGCCCTTTCAGTATGGTTGTATGTCACAGCAACAAAAAGTAATTAGAGCCAAAACTCAATGTATAAACAAATTCTAAAGATGAAATGTTAAGAGTCAAATTAGTGCATGGCAAGTGACTCATCATCCATATTAGAGGGTGTAAATATGACTATAATAAGTTGTATTATGCCCTCAGAATCATAAGGAGAATGTACTAATGATATTGAGTTCAGTTGACAGTTTTAAAGGACAGCCAAATATGTTGAGCCCCTTGACCTAAAGCTATTTTAAAATCTGACATTAACTAGCTTTGTCTGATGGTCCAGGATCATGGATCCTCAAATAGAAGCCCACTACATGGACTCAATCAGCAGGAGTGTTACTGAAACTGTTTTATGACAGCTCACAGTATGGTAAGATCTAAAAAGGCTTCCAAGTAGCTGCATTGGATGGAGCTGCTGAAACACTCATTCAGACAGACCCTTTTTCTGTGTCCTCGTTTTTCGCCACAACAGACTGGTCATAAATAAACTAAATGCTTCCCAGACAGAACTAAATTAATTCTGTCACCAAATAGAAAATGAAAGAGTTGGCGCTCCTATTCAGTTCAGTTCTCCCTAGGCCTAAGGGACAGTGTTTCTGCTTATCCGTTTTTCAAACCGTGATGTTCTTTCAAAGGCTTTCTTGGTTCAAGTGCATTTAAATCAAATACTACATTTGCCTTTTTGCTACCACAGATTAAATACAAATTTTCATTGGTTTTTATGGTTAGTGTTATAAATTAGTGATCATCTTAAGCCAAATTAACTGGGTGGCTTGAAAGAGGGGTATGATAAATCAAAGTCACTTTGCTGGAACATTTCCACTCCCCCAAAAGAATGTGGGGGAAAAAAGATACTGCCATGACAAAAAAAAAACATTTGTGAGCCAACTCTTCAATCACTGGGTCATAAATCTAATTAGAAATCGCAGAGCCATGAGATATCAGCCAGTCCATATCCGTACCTCATCGTTGAGCTGGAAAATCAGCCATAGTTGATCACCTCGTCTAAGAGACACCTGTTGAACAATAAGTAACTTGTTTAGTTAAGATGGAGATATTTTGTCTCATTATTGAAGATGTTCAGAGCATAAGAAAGACGAAATTAAATCAATCTTTATTAGTCACATGCGCCGAATACACCAGGTGTAGACCTTACAGTGAAATGCTTACTTACGAGCCTCTGACAGTGCAGTTTCAAAAAATACGGATAAGAATAAGAGATAAAAGTAACAAGTAGTTAAAGAAGAGCAGTAAAAAAAAAATATATATATATATATATATACACATACAGGGGGGTGCCGGTACAAAGTCAACCATGTTAGTTTGTTGGTGACATGGACACCAAGGAACTTGAAGCTCTCAACCTGCTCCACTGCAGCCCCGTCGATGAGAATGGAGGTGTGCTTGGTCCTCTTTTTCCTGTAGTCCACAATCATCTCCTTTGTCTTAACCAGGTTGAGGGAGAGGTTGTTGTTCAGGCACCACACTGCCATGTCTCTGACCTCCCTATAGGCTGTCTCTTTGTTGTCGGTGATCAGGCCTACCACTGTTGTGTCACCGGCAAATTTAATGGTGTTGGAGTCATGCCTGGCCGTGCAGTCATGAGTGAACAGGGAGTACAGGAGGGGGCTGAGCACGCACCCCTGAGGGGCCCCTGTGTTGAGGATCAGCGTGGCGGATGTGTTGTTACCAAACCTTACCACCTGGGGGCGGCCCGTAAGGAAGTCCAGGATCCAGTTGCAGAGGGAGGTGTTTAGTCCCAGGGACCTTAGCTTATTGTTGAGCTTTCAGGGCACTATGGTGTTGAACGCTGAGTTGTAGTCAATGAATAGCATTCTCACATAGGTGTTCCTTTTCTCCAGGTGGGAAAGGGCAGTGTGGAGTGCAATAGAGACTGCATCATCTGTGGATCTGTAGGGGTGGTATGCGAATTGGAGTGGGTCTAGGGTTTCCGTGTGATGGTGTTGATGTGAGCCATGACCAGCCTTTCAAAGCACTTCATGGCTACAGACGTGAATGCTACAGGTCGGTAGTCATTTAGGCAGGTTACCTTAGTGGCAGTGCCCAAGAACGCTATGGTGGTATGACAGACTCGGACAGAGAGAGGTTGAAAATGTCAGTGAAGACACTTGCTAGTTGGTCAGCGCATTGTCGCAGTACACGTCCTGGTAATCCGTCTGGCCCTGCGGCCTTGTGAATGTTGACCTGTCTTACATCGGCTGCGGAGATCATGATCACAGTCTTCAGGTACAGCTGGTGCTCTCATGCATGTTTCAGTGTTATTTGCCTCGAAGCAGGCATAGAAGTAGTTTAGCACGTCCAGTAGACTCGTGTCACTGGGCAGCTCTTGGCTGTGCTTCCCTTTGTAGTCTGTAATGGTTTGCAGGCCCTGCCACATCCAACAAGCGTCAGAGCCGGTGCAGTACAACTCGATCTTAGTCCTGTATTGACGCATTGCCTGTTTGATGGTTCGTCGGAGGGCATAGCAGGATTTCTTATAAGCTTCCGGGTTAGAGTCCCGCTCCTTGAAAGCGGCAGCTCTAGCCTTTAGCTCAGTGCGGATGCTGCCTGTAATCCATGGTTTCTGGTTGGGGTATGTACGTACGGTCACTGTGGGGATGACGTCATCGATGCACTTATTGATAAAGCCAATGACAGATGTGGTGTACTCCTCAATGCCATTGGAGGAATAACGTAACATATTCCAGTCTGTACTAGCAAAACAGTCCTGTAGCTTAGTATCTGCTTCATATGACCACTTTTTTTTTTTTAATTGATCTAGTCACTGGTGCTTCCTCAAATTTTTGCTTGTAAGCAGGAATCAGGAGGATAGAATTATGGTCAGATTTGCCAAATGGAGGGCGAGGGAGAGCTTTGTATGCATCTCTGTGTGTGGAGTATAGGTGGTCCAGAGTTCTTTTCCCTCTGGTTGCACATTTAACATGCTGGTAGAAATTAGGTAAAACGGATTTAAGTTTCCCTGCATTAAAGTCCCCGGCTACAAGGCGTGCCGCCTCTGGGTGAGCGTTTTCTTATTTGGTTATGGCGGAATACAGCTCTTTCAATGCTATCTCAGTGCCAGCCTCTGACTGTGGTGGTATGTAAACAGCTACAAAGAATATAGATGAAAACTCCCTGGGTAGATAATGTGGTCTGCAGCTTATCATGAGAAACTCTACCTCAGGCGAGCAGTAGCTGGAGACTTCCTTAGATATTGTGCACCAGCTGTTTTTTACAAAAATACATAGACCGCCGCCGCTTGTCTTACCAGACACCGCTGTTCTATCCTGCCGATACATCGTATAACCAGCCAGCTGTATGCTGATATTGTCGTCGTTCAGCCACGTGGAGCATAAGATGTTACAATTTTTAATGTCCTGTTGATAGTTCAATCTTCCCAATAAGTCGTCCATTTTATGTCCAACGATTGCATGTTTGCGAGCAGAATTGAGGGGAGTGGGGGTTTATTCGATCGCCTCCTACTCCTCAGAAGGCAGCCCACCCTCCGGCCTCTCTTTCTCCGCCTCCTCTTCAACTAACACATCACTAACGTCTAACGTGATACATTTTTAACCGAGTCTTCTTCTGATCGAACATTTTCTTCTTTTTTTTTTTTTATCTCTGAAAGAAAAGGATTCCTGGGGTATGGTTTCAAAGATGTCTCCAAAAGATACTGTGCAGCTCTAATGTGGTCCCTCTGTAAATGTTGAACCATCACACAGAGAGAAGCTGTAAATCACAGATGTCTCTGTCTCTCCACCGGCCTTTATATCCACTCTCAGTAGATTGTAAATCGGATGCCTTGTGTTGTATTGTAAAGTCTGCATTTAACGATTACAGAATTGATGATGCCCCTTGCACACAGTGGAATCAGAAGAGTAGATAGTGTAGAATGCTATACTAATATGCCCTTTCCAATCAAACAGAGGTGTCAGATCCCTGCTCTGCAAAGCTTTCAGAATTTGAGAGTGGATGATATTTGAAGGTTCTGCTCACCAGAAAGCCTGCCAGAGTTTAAAGGACTGCGCTGGTATTTGGTGTCATCCATTTTGAGATCAATGAAACATACTATTATAGCTCAGACTGGGAGGCGAAAATGTCAGATCTAACGATTCATAGTGTTTCATTAGCTCCACTGCCCTTTGTGGATGGAGAGACTGCCCATCGATCTGAACCAGAGCTAAGGATGGAGCCCTCCCTTCTTTCACCACTTCCTCTGTCCGTCTATTTCTTTCTCACTACCCATCCTTCCTTTGGACCCTGTATCACACTCTCCCTCTTCCTTCTCTCTTTTCCTCCTCTCTGTTTCCCACCCTCACCCTCTCGTTGAGTGCTGATTAGTAGATTATCACCTCATTAAGTCAGCGTCTCCACTGGCCAGATTGTGTTATTCCTGGTGGAATACTTGGTATATGAGCTCTGGGAGGAGAGAGGGACCATGGAAAAGACATTGGGGCTGTGGAGTTTTGTGTTCCAGAACCTTCTGCTGAAATCACATTTTTCTTGGGTGAGAAGGGAGAGGTGGAAGCCTTGGCAACATTCTGTAAATTGGATTAGGTGAAAGATAGAGGCAAGCTGATCTCCAGGAAGTCCCCACCAGCATGAATATTGATGGTAGCAGATTTCATACAGAGTGCAGAATACCTCTTTACCTCAGTCTATAGCTAAACCCCAGTCAACAGCAGGGGCTCCCCACCATCAGTCCACACTGGTCATGGTGCTCAAAATCACCGTCCAAACACACCGTTGGCCAAAAAACAGAGAGGAAGGGGAATATAATGATTTGTGTTTGCACAACACAGTATGCAGACTGGAGTGCAGCAAGTCCTCTATTACACAATCACAAGTGGTTCATCAGAACAAGTGGGTATTATAATGCATTTTGGCTCCAGAGAAGTGCAGCTAGCTGTGGTCCAGGAACCAAATGTGCCATCTGCCTAGATGAGCATCAGAAACTCTGGCCCCTACACAACATTAACAGCATCTGCTTGGTGAATCAGACTCAAGGTCAAGTGTTAAAAACTCTCAGCAGAACTGACAAACTGTTTCATAACCAGGGGCTGACAGGGGGACCCGCAAATCATTGTATCTGAGAAAAACATAGCCTTTTCAAAAATAATTTCCTGCTATTCTACATGACTGTAAACATTACAATAATATTTTTGAATACCACGCGAGTGACAAGATACTGGGATCAATAAAACCAACGACCCAGGTCTTAGTCACTGCTCTATGTAGTACTGTACACCTCACAGTCTGTTCTGGACCTCTGGTAGCATTTCTTGTGGGTTATGCATGGGTTTCCGAGCTGTATGGAAGTATTTTAAAAACCGACAGCTCGGTACATTCAGCTTGTCAACACCTCTTACAAAAACAAGTAGTGATGAAGTCAATCTCTTCCACTTGAGCCATGAGAGACTGACATGCATGTCATTAATGTTAGCTCTGCGAGAACCTTTAAGGGCCAGCCGTGCTGCTGCTCTGAGCCAACTGCAATTTTCCTAAGTTCCTCTTTGTGGCACCTGACCACACTACTGAACAGTAGTCCAGGTGTGACAAAACTAGGGCCTGTAGGACCTGCCTTGTTAAGGCAGAGCAGCGCTTTATCATGGACAGACTTCTCCCCATCTTAGCTACTGTTGTATCAATATATGTTCTGACCATGACAGTTTTCAATCCAGAGTTACTCCAAGCAGTTTGGTGACTTCTATTAGCTCAATTTCCACATTATTCATTACAAGATGAAGTTGAGGTTTAGTGAATGACTTGTCACAAATACAATGCTTTTAGTTTTGGAAATATTTAGGACTAACTTATTCCTTGCTACCCATTCCGAAACTAACTGCAGCTCTTTGTTAAGTGTTGCAGTCATTTCAGTTGCTGTAGTAGCTTACGTGTATAGTGTTGAGTCATCCGCATACAATAGACACACCTTACTCAAAGCCAGAGGCATGTCGTTAGTAAAGACTGAAAGAAATAAGGGGCCTAAACAGCTACCCTGGGCTTTAGCTTCCCTCCAGGCCTGGGGGTACACACTTTCTAGTAGGCTTAAATTGATGGGCAAATAGGAGTGTAATTATCCATCCAGATTGTCAGACCCCGGTGGCTTGTCATTGTTGATAGACAATACTTTTTTCACCTCTTCCACACTGACTTTACGTAATTCAAAAGTACAATTGTCTTTCATAATTTGGTCAGATATACTTGGATGTGTAGTGTCTGCGTTTGTTGCTGACATGTCATACTAAAGTTTGCTTATCTTGCCAATGAAAAACTCATTAAAGTAGTTGGCAATATCAGTGAGTTGTGACGAATGAGCCATCTGATTCAATGACTGATGGAGCCGAGTTTGCCTTTTCCCCAACATTTAATTTAAGGTGCTCCAAAGCTTTTTATTATCATTCATTTTTGTTAAATAGTATAGATTCTATTTTATTTTATTTAGTTTAGTCACATGATTTCTTAATTTGCAGTATGTTTGCCAATCAAGTTGGGCAGCCAGACTCATTTGCTATACCTTTTGTCTCATCCATCTCACCCATACAATTTTTCAATTCCTCATCAATCCAAGGGGATTCAACTGTCTTTACAGTCATTTTCTTAATGGGTGCGTTGCTTATTAGTAACTGGAAAAAGCAATTTAATAAATGTGTCAAGCGCAGTGCCTGATTGCTCCTCATTTACACACCACAGACCAGCAAATATTCTTTACATCATCAACATATGAATCATTACAAAACTTATTGTATGACCTCTTAGACACTATATTAGGCCAAGCCTTTGTTTTTTCTAGATATGGCTACTATATTGTGATCACAGTGGTAGCCCTGAACTTCATACCTCTACTTTCCTTCCTTTAATGGTGTCTGTGGCTCTGCCATCAAAGGCCACTGAGAGGACAAGGTTCTCAAGCTCCAGTTAGTAAGCACAGAGACGTGACGTTGTTGGATGCCAGAAAACAGACAAACAGAGGCCAGTTAGAGATGAAGTGTATATCAGAGAGTAGCAGTGCTGAGGGAAGATATACTACCACACACTGATGGACTACAAAAATGCTGTAGCGAGAGGCCAGAAAGAGGGATAGAGGATGAGAGTGGGATATCGATAGAGATCAGACACCAGACCGCTGTAGGCTGAGGCAGAGTGTAGAGGACGAGAAGAGAGAGGAAAATGGAACATCACCAGAGACCGGAGATACAATGCCTTTAGAGGCCAGAGAGAGTGATAGAGAGGATGGGGGAGGCCAGAGAGAGAAATAGGCCAGACACCAGACTGTACATTCATTATCACCTGACCAACCTGTGCACCACACTGTGTGAACATAATAGGAGTTGACACACTCATCTACCAACGCCCGGCAAGAGAAGAGACGCTTTCATTCCCTCTCCCCATGCTCTCACACCACCAGGGAATACAATTAGCACCTGGCAAATCCCGGTAGATTTAGGTATTGGCGGGTAAGAATGTCTATTTCACCAGCCACGTTGGCGGGTGGTTAATTTGCAGGAATCTAGTACGAGCATTACATTCCTGAATAAAAATAGTCAAAAGTGAAATATAAGCACATGGAGTTAGAAAAATGCTGCATGAGCTGTTTTCAAAGTATTTCTGCTGTTTTGTTTCATAGCTGCTAATTACATTAATAAACACTAATCCTATATCCCACTTTGCACAGCAACACTGCCTGGCAGGGGAGCTGAGCGCACGGACTTTAGTGCTGATATTCATTTTTGGAGGCGCTGTGCACAGGCATAAAATATGGTCTAATTTACTCGAAAGTGTCATGTTCCTTTGCTATTTACATTGTTTTTTTTCACAAACTCGGTTGTTTTTCGACATTAGTTTGAGTCTGCTGCTTCAACTGATAGCAAAAAGATACCCTAGTCAGACCCCAAATCTCAGACACGTGACAGGACTCCAGTGGCCCTGTTGTCATGGTAACCAGAGCCAGAGTAAGAGGGGGGTAGCGCCAGGGGGGTTGGGCAGAACCAGTGTAATAGTGGGGGTAGCTCCACGGGGGTTGGGCAGAGCCAGTGTAATAGTAGGGGTAGCTCCAGGGGGGTTGGGGAGAGCCAGTGTAATAGTAGGGGTATCTCCAGGGGGGTTGGGCAGAACCAGTGTAATAGTGGGGGTAGCTCCAGGGGGGGTTGGGCAGCAGAGAGGAGGCTCTACTGGATAGAAGGAAAGCTCCAATAGGGGACAAATACAGTCTTATCAGGTGTGCAGCAGGAATTTTGGCAGTAAATCCCCTTAAGAGCCATGAAATCTGGACACTGCACCTGAGAATGCCTCCAGGGCTGTGGTGTGTATGCACCCCTCCAGACTCTCTTTCCACATGCAAACTCGTGCACAGACACACTGAGCTCTTACCTGCTGCTCGTCCTGATCTGTAGTCCTTGTACATTATGGCGTTGTGGTGGCACTTCCTCTGATCTCAGCCCCTCTGGTCTCTCAGCGATGCTCCTGTGAAGAAACAGCATCAACAACAATGGCCCATGATTCTCTGTTCATTCTCTTTAGATCCATGCTGTTCAAGAGAGCACCAATATGCCATACCAGGATCTCAGCTCATCATTTCTGTGGCTGGTTCAAGGACACCAAGAGGACTGGGTAATAAGACACCAAGAGGACTGGGAAATAGGGGCCACAAAAGGTGCTTTGTCTTGAGTAGAGAAAGATGATAACTAAAGGAGGATGTCACTGTGGTTCTCTGATAGGCATGGCCCTTCTGCTTTGTAGAGGAGACACTCATCTGAACCAGAAAGCGCTGTGGATCAGGAGGGTCCCAGTGACTGTAGAATTTACACTCAGCCTTTAAAAAAAAATCATTATTTAACCAGGTAGGCTAGTTGAGAGCAAGTTCTCATTTACAACTGTGACCTGGCCAAGATAAAGCAAAGCAGTGCGACACAAACAACAGAGTTACACATGGAATAAACAAACAGTCAATAACACAATAGAAAAAAAGTCTATATACAGTGTGTGCAAATGAGGTAAGATAAGGGAGGTAAGGCAATAAATAGGCCATAGTGTCGAAATAATTACAATTTAGCAATTAAACACTGGAGTGATAGATGTGCAGAAGATGAATGTGCAAGTAGAGATACTGGGGTGCAAAGGAGCAAACATAAATAACAGTATTGGGATGAGGTACAGTGGGGCAAAAAAGTATTTAGTCAGCCACCAATTGTGCAAGTTCTCCCACTTAAAAAGATGAGAGAGGCCTGTAATTCTCATCATAGGTACACTTCAACTATGACAGACGAAATGAGATTTATTTGCAAATAAATTCATTAAAAATCCTACAATGTGATTTTCTGGATTTTTTTCTCTCATTTTGTCTGTCATAGTTGAAGTGTACCTATGATGAAAATTACAGGCCTCTCTCATCTTTTTAAGTGGGAGAACTTGCACAATTGGTGGCTGACTAAATACTTTTTTGCCCCACTGTAGTTACAGATGGGCTATCTACAGGTGCAGTGATCTGTGAGCTGCTCTGACAGCTGATGCTTGCAGTTAGTGAGGGAGATATGACTCTCCAGCTTCAGTGATTTTTGCAATTCGTTCCAGTCATTGGCAGCCAAAGGAGAAATTGGCTTTGGGGATGACCAGTGAAATATACCTGCTGGAGCGCGTGCTATGGGTGGGTGCTGCTATGGTGACCAGTGAGCTGAGATAAGGCGGGGCTTTATCTAGCAAAGACTAATAGATGACCTGGAGCCAGTGGGTTTGGCGACGAATATGAAGTGAGGGCCAGCCAACGAGAGCAAAGGTCTCAGTGGTGGGTAGTATATGGGGCTATGGTGACAAAACGGATGGAACTGTGATAGACTGCATCCAATTTGCTGAGTAGAGTGTTGGAGGCTATTTTGTAAATGACATCGCCGAAGTCGAGGATCGGTAGAATGGTCAGTTTTACAAGGGTATGTTTGGCAGCATGAGTGAAGGATGATCCAGGTATTTGTAGTTGCTTTGTTTGCGAAATAGGAAGCCGATTCGAGATTTAATTTTGGATTGGAGATGTTTGTGAGTCTGGAAGGAGAGTTTACAGTCTAACCAGAGACCTAGGTATTTGTAGTTGTCCACATAATCTAAGTCAGAACCGTCCAGAGTAGTGATGCTGGACGGGCAAGCAGGTGCGGGCAGCGATCGGTTGAAGAGCACGCATTTAGTTTTACTTGCATTTAAGAGCAGTGAGAACACAGAAGGAGAGTTGTATGGTATTGAAGCTCGTCTGGAGGGGACACCATGGAGGAAAATACAAAAACACAAAGCTGCCAGAGACCAACGCACAGAGAATACTCACTGTGATGTATTATAATAGACTGAAAGAGGCCCTAAGGGTATCGTGATGACCAGAGTAATTGGCTTTCTTCTGCTATGACAATCTGCATCAGTCATGCCATGATGCCAACACACACTCAAGCCACTGTAAAGGGCACAGAGATCCCCAAAGCTTCCTCTACTACTCACAAACACTCCTGAACAACAAAGGCTTTTTACTGCCTCAGTGAATTTCTCCTGCCTGTTACCTCATATTTCTGTGTCTGACTTTGTATTGAATGCTTGTGCATGTACACTGAGTATACAAAACATTGCTCTTTCCATGATAGACAGACCATGAGGAAGGTATGATCCCTTATTGATGTCACCTGTTAAATCCAGTTCAACCAGTGTTGATGAAGGGGAGAAGACATGTTAAAGGGATTGTGTTGTGTCATTAAGAAAGTGAATGGGAAAGACAAAACATTTAAGTGCCTTTGAACAGGGTTTGGTATTAGGTGCCAGGAGCACCGGTTTGAGTGTGTCAAGAACTACAACACTGCTGGGTTTCCCGTGTGTATCAAGAACGGTCCACCACCAAAAGGACATCCAGCCAACTTGACAACTGTTGGAAGCATTGGAGGCAAAATCGGCCAAGATCTCTAAGACTTGACACCTTGTAGAGTTCATGCCACAACGAACTGATGCTGTTCTGAGGGCAAAGTGGGGTGCAACTCAATATTTGGAAGGTGTTCCTAATGTTTTATACACTCAATGTATACTTGAATCAAAATATTAACTTCTATAACGTATTGCAGGTGACAGTCCTTGAACTTGGACCCAAGAAGACGTCTCAACGAGTATTGTGACCATGTATTGTAATGAAGGACTTTTTAATAATTTGTCCTGACAGCCAGTTACCAGAGTTAGCGGATGCTTTGGTTTTACTTTACCTTCTCCTTGAAATGCCAGGCGACTGTTTCCCTTAGGAGGATAGAACACACAGAGGGGTGGAGGGAGCAGGTGTTCTTGTGACCTGCTCCCTCCACCCCTCCTGTGATTTCATCCTTCCTTCCACCCCTCTGATTCCATCCCTCCCTTCATCGCTGACCTGCTTCTCCAACACCATCCTTCTCATCTGCTCCCTCCACCACTCTTCCACTCCCTCCAACACTTTCCCTCCATCTCTCTGACCTGCTCTTTCTTTCCCCCTCCCTCCATCGCTGACCTGCTTCTCCCATACCATCCCTCTTCCCACTCCCTCAATCCCTCTTCCCACTCCCTCCTCCCCCCCTCTTTCCAGTCCATCCCTCCACATAGCTTCAGAGATCTGTTCATCCACTACCCTTGACCACAGAAGACCAGAGTGAGAGCTGGTGATGTGGGATCTGTAACCAGCCTCTCTTTGTCTTTAGACAGCAGAGTTCCAGGTCAGGCTTCAACACTGGTCCAGATCTGTTCATTACCAGTACACCTCAAGTGTCATGGTGAATAAGGACAGAAACAGGTGTTCTGTTGTTGAGTCTATCGTTCTCTTTTATCTATTCTTCCTCTGTGTGAATGTGACTAACCCAGACTAAACAAAAGACAGGGGAAATAGCAACATGGTCTGCGCATATGCAATTTGTGCATACATTTTACGTATGGGTAGCCCCAGCAGAAATCAAACCCATAACCTTTGACATTGCAAGCGCCATGCTCTACCGACTGAGCTACAAAGGACCACAAACATGTATTTTATCAAACCACACGCCTGGAACTGTGAGGATATTCTACTGGAAGCCTAAAAGCAACTCACTTTGATTTTACATATTACAAATATGCATCCTACACTTTGTACAAACAGGCAAACAGCTCATTATTAGTACTCATAATAACAGCCTACTACAAGGAGGCTCAAGGAAGGAAAGGGTTCAAGTCAGTGCAGGACTGACTAGTGATGGGGGAGAAACAAAAATCAATAGTTACATATCACAATATTATTTTTGGACGATATCGATTTTTGAATTTTAAAAATAAATGACGTACCTAGCGTTAGCTAGCGTCAGTCGTCGGCAGTACCTGCGCCAAAACGCAGGTATTTTTCATCCTAAAGATTGTTCCCATTTTTCAGCACTTTCATTTTCCTGGCTGATCAAAACTTGCTTTATCATGCTCTTGTGTCTATATGTAGCAGAAATATGCTGAGCAATATGTTTGGAACATAAAATAGCAACAAAATCAATACAATACCTATCATATCGGCACCTAAGTATGGTACTAATATCGTATCGTGAGGTCCCGGGCAATTCCCAGTCCTAGGGCTGACCATGTGACACAGATCCTCAACAGGTCTTTAATTTCACACCCTGATGACCCTCTGAGGATCTTTCGACTGATGTAGATAACCACAAGACCATATGTTCCTCCTGGCACCAGCCACCTGAATGTTGCCCTCTTTTTCTTCACTCTAATAAATGTAAAGGTCATGGATGAATTACAGTCTGCCCTTCACACTGTGAACTAACTGGGCTCCAGCATGCACTTTAACTTAAGGCTGGTTATGAACACATATTTAGCAGTAAAGAGACGGAGGCAAACAGCATGAGGGCAGTGCACTAACTAGGCTTATGCAAAGTGAGGAGTACTGCTAACCAGACTAGGCTACGCTATATACAAGAACTCAGACCGAAGAGCACTAATTAATGAATGCATGATGAGTTGCATTTAGCCTCGCCAATAGCTCAATATCCTTTATGGGGTAACTCGTCTATCAATGTGTAGCATCCAGCTAGCTTCCCAAGCTAATGTTGGGGTACTGGTTCTGGTGGTGGGTAAACAGATGAAGGCTGTCATGCCGGGTTTCCCAAACTCAGTCCTCGGACCTCAAGGGTTGCACCTTTAGTTTTTTTGCACTAGCACTACACAGCTGATTCAAATAATCAACTAAATCATCCAGCTTTGATCATTTGAATCAACCATGTAGTGTTAGTGCAAAAAAAATCGAGGTCCCGAGGAGCGAGTTTGGGGAAACACAGCAGCAGTGGAAGTTATGGGACAGCAGAGAGGGGGTCCTTCTTCCTTTTCATTTGGAGTGACACCAAATCATATGGGTGATAATATTGGTGATTCCTCATGAAACTAGGAGAAAACAGGACCATGATTTGGGGTGTTTTCCTGAAATGTAATCCATAGAAGGGTCCTTATGAGGAAGGATTGTTTGACATATCTTGAAGCATAATTGAGAATGCATTAAAGTTGGAACATGCGACATTTTGGCCTTACCCAGGCCTCCTTTAAAACTCCAGTGTTTCATCTGTAGGTGCTACACAAAGTAAAAAATGGTGTCATCTGATGCTTTTCTGCTTGCTCTTTAATATGAGTATTTTGACTTCAATGAAAAAGGAATTTTGATAATTCACTATTTTAGATTTGTCTAATTTTGATATATATTGGTGAACAAATAATACTCTACTGCCATATCAAAGTCCCAGAGTGGGATCTCTGGTAGTTTTACATTTTTGTTTTCTAGAATGGACCAAGACATCTTAAATCCATTAAAACCACCCAAAAACACAATAACCATGAGCTATTTACTATTTACTGTAAAAACACCCACTTCCCTTACACATTAATTACCCGTGACATTTTTCATATCTTACCACCCACAGGCCTAGGCTACGAATTTCTTGCAGTCCAAAAAAAAAAAACTCACATTGCAGACTCAGAGGCAGCAACTGTGTTATGATTATTAATGACACAAGCCTTGGTCTGGGAAAAGAGAATTTTAGCACAGTTCTTTGAAATCTTTCTGCAGCTATGAAATGCATGTTCTGATCCAGGCTTAAACGCGAGTTGCTGAGAGGGGAGACTGGCTCCAGAGAGAATTGCATCATTATGCCAGACAGTCTTGCTGAGAGCGTGGATGCCATTCAAATGGAAAACGGACCCAAAATCTAAATTCGTTAGAGGACTGAAAGTAAAATCCCTGCTTGAATTGATGTTCCTGAAAACATGAAAGTATCCCAGAACTGAAGGTAGGAAGAAGAGAAGAAACATTTTTTTTTTTTAACAAAGTGCTTTGAAAGAGATGGTTGGTGCGAATGATCTTTCCACTACATAGTTTAGGCCTATAACCTGATTTATTCTGTAACATTAACAAATACATCAGGTTAAATTTCAGATGGTGGTCGTAACAAATGCAGCCTTGCCTACAACAGTAGCATCATCATGGGAATAACTAAAAGGGAAATTGGGTAGTTAAGATGGAAGCACATCACAACTGAATATTAGCCTAGCTGGTTAATGATCAAATAGTTTAAAATGCTATATTTAATTAGCATAAATAACAATGCGGGATAGAGCTGCTGAGAATGTAACACACTTTCCACCAATCAAAAGCAGAGCTACTGTACCATACTCAATTAATTTTCATTGTCTTTCTCAGGCAATCCTGTATATTGTTTACAGGTATTTTAACACAACATTGAGCACATTATTCATCATAGGTTCATTCAGAATTGGAACAAAAGCCTGTGGCGGGCAGAGATCAGAGGACCCCTCAGTGAACAGTCTTATCAGAGAGAGTCAACATGACCACATTGTGATGGAGGAGAGAGAGAACACATCAGCTCATCTGACTCCATTAATCTTCTCTGGCCGCACTGGAGGGGACTAGCAGCAGAGGCAATGCAGACCAACAGAGATTCAGTATCAGTGGATTACCTACTGAGCATTGGATTAATCATAAAAACTTAAACCAAGCTGAACTATACTTCACAAGCACCACTTTCCCCCATTCCCTATACCGTAGTTCTGCCTCTGTCTGCCAGGTTATCTGTATGATGAAGTACCTCATCTTCAACACTGGGACTACAAGAGGAAGCATTTTCCCCTTCTGTTGAGATCACTGAAAAAGGTACTACACTGGTTCAGCTGAGGGGAAAGGCAGTGCTTAACATGATGACGTTGAGTGGTATAACACAGGAAAATCTTACCTAATACCTGTATATGTCAAAACAGTGCTCAGCTGTACTAAAAGCCTCATGGCCTTGAAATATAGAAACCTATCCAGGTTCAAGTCCCTAAGCATACCATTGTCATAGTACTGTACATCAGTTACCATAGTCAACAATGTCAGGTTTTCCTGATCGGTTCAAAACTCGACCTCCACTTGCAGCTCGATTAGTTTTTTAAATTTGGTATACTCCCTAGACCTATGCTAATCAGACACAGCTTCATACAGACAATTACATTTACATTTGAGTCATTTAGCAAACGCTCTTTTCCAGAGAGACTTTCAGTAGTGAGTGCATACATTTTCGTAATCCTAATAATATACGAGTGGCTTTGTTTTATAACACTGCTCCACCATGGGAACATTCATTTAGGGCTGGAGGACAAATTGAACAGGAGGCATCGGTGTAGGGCCTAAGGATTTCTGAACCAGACTTCACAAATACAGTATTAGAATAGGTTGAGCTCTAGTTGACCTTTGCCCTTCCGTTGTTGTTCACTGCCGGGGTTAACCGAGCAGAACGCCCAGGTGTCCAGTCTCCGGAGAGGATGAGCAATCCAAATGGCCCTTTTTACCGAGGTTATTATCCTCATGTGGCTCTGTCATGGCAACCGTTCCACTTCAGCGAGGGAAGGGCAGATGCCACATTAGAATATTGTTTAGCAGGGGATTTATACAATAGCATGCTGCATGCCTCCCATTGTGTCCAATGTAAAAACCGAAATGGGCTATTTGTCAAGATTCAGAACTCATAACATGATTCATAACAATAGAATAATGTAGGCCTAAAGTGTGACTGGGGAATGATACCAGTTTCCGACTGTAGAAAAGCATGTACACTTATAATGCACCAAAAGCAGTGTGATTGGGACTTGGGGAGCAGCTTGTGGGAGGAAGCATGATCCCTTTTCCTACTGGTAGATATTGCATTCATTGTTGCAACTATTATTCCTGATATGAGGGAACCAGAGCCATGTATTTAGAGAATTGGGCAATGCTACTTCTGCAATATGATGCATTTACATGACAGTTCAACATTCTAAGGCTGCCATGTTAGCTCCCCATTAACATTACATGGGGAATACATAAACAATGCGATGTAACATAATGTCTAGATTTATAACAATATTAAACATTCTAAAAGTTGGCCTCTAAATTTGCAGTATGTCTCTGGGAGGTTAATGGAGTCCCAGTAGCTCTCTACAGTAGTCTTTCAAGACAGTCTCTTAAACTGCCATTTCGGATTGTTTGCTACAGTACTTTTACAGACACAAATAGGAATTCAATTGAGCAGCATCATTACATGAAGAGGTCTTACATAACCAAATAATACAGCTTGTTACAGAGAACAGAGAAAGAAAAGATGAGGTAATTGAGTTGCGAAGGGACACAGAATAGTCTAAAATGGCAATATGCCCTCAAATGGACATGAAACACTGGCTGTGAAAACATAATGTAGCCTAAAAGTTGAGTGGTGCTGCATATAGCCAGCATGCAGACAGACAACCTAACGGTATGGTTCCTAATGAGGGAGATATGACAACTGTACTAGGGCTATGTGCTTTTCTTTGATTGAAGAGAGCAGAACGAGATGAGACTGAGCCCAGAGCGAAGAGCCTCTTGGAAAAAAATGTGATGGTATGTTAAAGAAAACTACCTTCATTAATCCTCTAGGAAAAAAATACTTCCATGTTCAACCTAGAGATGAACCTTTGCATGTCATCTTACGCTGCTCAGATAAATGGACTCTAGGCCTGTTGGTTGACAACCATTCCCAAAGGTTTCATTTTCTCACCACAAACCATGTTAGAGGACGCTGAACCTGATATTGCTCATTAACATGGGTAGCCTTCTATAGGTAAGGGAATAGCAGGTTATATAATTAAGTCATACCATTAGAGCCTGTCACTTCATTTCAGGTCTTTCTCCTCCACGCTGGAGTTGATGATTAGGGAGAGAAGATGGGAGGCCTAATAAGAAGCTTGTCTGAATCAGTAACTGCATGGCAGTTATGACAGATGACAAGGGAAAGGTGTCATGGGAACCAGATCATCAGGTGAACCAGATCATCAGGTGAACAAAGGGGTATGCTAAATTACAACTTGTCAACCATTCACTTTTTAAACACTGTAGCTAGTCAATTCAGTCTATCCTAAAGCCTACTAGGCCACCGAGGTGCTGAGATCTGACGGTCACAGCAGGATTTCTGCCCTGGCATCCGCCACGTACTGTAGCCAGTTAACCTTTTCAGACAAAACCTCTCGGGAATCTTTGTACCCAAAGGGCAGAAGGATAATTGGCACAGACAGTATTCAAATCCATAAAAGGAGTTCTAAGTGCAGTGTTGGAGGAAATGACTGTGCAGTTACATACAGATTTAGACCCAACTAACTGCAGGCTTCCAAATAGGTAGAGTGACAGGAACAACAGCAGCCTAACAATACATCTGGTTTCTATTACATGTCTGACTCCTTTAAAACAAAAACTAAATCCTATTCTAAAAAGGACAGTCATTGTAAATAAGAATTTGTTCTTAATTGGCTTGCTTAGTTAAATAAAGGTTAAATAAAAAATAAATACAATAAATAAATAACTCTGAGTCCCTGCTGGAGTCCCTGCTGGCACGTTTTAGACTCGAGTCTGTCAGGCTTCTACACACGCAGGGAAACAAGGTCACGAAGCGCCAGTGACAGACGTGTTGGATATCTGGCAACGGCACCATGTTGCAAGGCAGACTCCCAGACATAAATAGTTGTCATCTAATTAGAATTCATAATATTAAAGTGGATTGAAGGAGACGATTTTAGTTTGGCAACATTTGAAGCAATTCCATGTTTGAAGGGAACCTCCGTCTGGTTGAATTGACTTAATCTTCAGAGAAGTTCAAAACCGACAGAAAAGATTTGCTTTCCAAATATTTACTTGTTAATCCAACATCCAGGGAGAGAATCTTCAGACAATCCATGCATACTGTAAACCCAATAACCAATCAGTAGAAAGAGAAAGCTGCAGCAATGCTGGAATCTGATCTTACTTCGGGCCTATGCATGGTTTAAGAAACCACGCCTTAAGCAACAGAGGGCGATCAACAAATGAACGGACCCAGCCGAAACACTTTCCATAGTAATTTGTAAACTCCGCTGAGCCACAGAGGCGTCGTAACTCCGCTGAGCCACAGAGGCGTCGTAACTCCGCTGAGCCACAGAGGCGTCGTAGCAGACAGTCTCAGTCCACAGGATCCAGCCTCCTAGACTGAGCACCTCCCACTGAAGGCAGGCTTGTGAGAGTTTCCAGTTCCGTTATTTACGAGTGGGCCGGGAGCCAGTGGGCCTTGTTAAACAGCCATAGGCACGTGTTCACCTTGCATCGATGGCCAATAGAAAGACTAGGGAAATCATGACCAGCTCTATCACATACAGCCCCAGCCCAGAATTTGGCAGGTTGCGATCCTGGCAGCACTCGAGGACGCTGAATTTAACCCACAAAAAAATAAAAAACAGGAAAAGTAAATAAAATTCAGTACCAGCTAGGGAAAAGCTAACTGGTGACAGGGCTAAACAAACCCTGTGTGGAATTCTTTCCCTCCAAAAATCACATCAAGCATCTGCTGTAAATGTTTTATATTAACTATCAACAAAAAAGATATTGAATGGAAACATTTCATAAAAACCTCACAATAGCATGATTGATGACTTCAGGGTATTATATTGAACAGAAACAATATGGAAGTACTGTGAGGTTCCTGAGAGTACCTGGCTGTGTTATCTACAGTTACCAAATTTAGGAGGAATAAAATTCTACTTCTCTTCCCAAGAAAGGGCCTCAAAGCAGCCTTGCGTGTGAAGCGTCAGATAGGATCAACTCTCCCTGTCACAACTACTCACGTCTGTGAAGGAAGATTCTCATTGGAAATTAATGGATGTGTGAGGAAGGTGGGAGACGGACACAGAGTCCAAAATACCGCTGAAAAAAGGCAGTTTTCACCCTCTGTCCTACCCTTCTGCCCCTCTCTTCCTCCCTGGAGATTTGACACGCCTTTATAGAGGGATAACAACAGATGACACATGAAATGGTTACAAGGTCACTGGCAAGTAAGACAAAACAGGTGCAAAACGGTGAGGACAAAGTTAAAAAGTTTGACTAAAGTCAAAACAGAAAGGCCTGGATAGTACATGTTCCATGAATAATAATATGATACCCTTTATTCATAACAGCTGGACATCTCCAGAGGTAATATCTGAGATGAAAGAGGCCTCATGATACAGCCATCCCAGTTTGTAGGGCTAGCTCTTCTCTCTTCACGCAGGCAGAGACCAGAATGCTGTCTTTGATTTAGAAGCTAATGAGTCTGGTCAGATGTTCACAATTACCCTCTCAATATGCTCTGGAGCCTGGTCTCTTTCTAATAAGAGAGGCTAGATAATTACATTGTCTTTTCAGGGACTGTTGACTGTGCCATTCACCCAACATTGAGATGAACAGGCTTTAAAATACATAAGCCCAGTAAGGGTAGTAGTAATAGTGTTGTGCAAAATAATCACAAATTATCCTGTGAATAAAGATTCACGTGCATCCATAAAGATTTAAATCTAGCAGAGTACAATAGCACAGGTAAACAGTGCATGACAGCTGATTGTAAATCTGGTAAACATGCTGCAAGTGCTCTAACCACCTACCTACACATCATGAAAGATTGGGCTCGTCTCCTGATGCCTCAGTGAAAAACATAGTTTCATAAAATGTTTCCAACCCTGTTTAACCAGTGAACCGTAAAAAGATCTGCCAAGAAATTCAATTTAGACAGAACGTTAAATGGTGATGAGTCAGATGACCCATAACCATTAATGATGGCTGAATTGTTTCACTGTTAGCTCAACATTGCTGCAGTATGGATATGGGAATAGACTTTCTATTGTCAACATTTCTCTGCCCACCACTTACCTTGCTAGAGTCCTTCACCTCTTTACAGAGCAGAGCGGTAGCTTAAAGCTAAGCATAAATAATTCATTGTTTGGAACCAACACAATGAATACCAATTCAATCATATTGCAGAGCACTATCATCAAGGCTGATTGCAATACCTGATGTCATTAACTTCATCTGTGGCAATGCGCCGGCAATTGCAAATTCCAGTTCAGAATGCTGACACCAAGGTTACACAGCAACCTGGTAGAGTTAGAGGGCCTGTCTGCTGGCCAGCCGACTGGAATAAGGAGAGGAAATTACTTTCTGGTTTCAAATTGTTTTCACATTAGACTCAGACTCTTGCCCCCTGCAAGAGGTGGGATTCTGCATTAAAAATGACTAGGAACTGGGTAGAGTTAACCACAGAAACGGACTGACATTATGGGGCAAAACAATATGTTTCAGCACTCATCAAATGTAGGCTACATATTCAATATCACCACAAACCAGTAATTGTCAATTACTGTTTTATAGATGGGGCCAGAGTGCCTGATTCTGATGTTTGAGGCCTCTGACTATAATCCAGTTACTCTCTATGATTGGCTACAAACATAAGCTTCAAATCAAATCTAAGTTTGTCACGTGCGCCAAATACAACAGGTTTAGTAGACCTTACAGTGAAATGCTTACTTACAGGCTCTAACCAACAATACAATTTAACATTTTTTTTTAAAGTATTAGGTGAACAATAAGTAAAGAAATAAAAACAGTAAAAAAGACAGTAAAAAATAACAGTAGCGAGGCTGTATACTGACACCGGTTAGTCAGGCTGATTGAGGTAGTATGTACATGTAGATATGGTTAAAGTGACTATGCACATATGATAAACAGAGAGCAACAGTAGCGTAAAAGAGGGGTTGGCGGGACACAATGCAGATAGCCCGGTTAGCCAATGTGCAGGGGCACTGGTTGGTCGGGCTAATTGAGGTAGTATGTACATGAATGTATAGTTAAAGTGACTATGCATATATGATAAACAGAGAGCAGCAGCAGCGTAAAAGAGGGGTTGGGGGGGCACGCAATGCCAATAGTCCGGGTAGCCATTTGATTACCTGTTCAGGAGTCTTATGGCTTGGGGGTAAAAACTGTTGAGAAGCCTTTTGGTCCTAGACTTGGCACTCCAGCACCGCTTGCCATGAGGTAGTAGAGAGAACAGTCTATGACTGGGGGTGGCTGGGGTCTTTGACAATTTTTAGGGCCTTCCTCTGGTACTGGATGGCAGGCAGCTTAGACCCAGTGATGTACTGGGCCGTACGCACTACCCTCTGTTGTGCCTTGCGGTCGGACGCCGAGCAATTGCCGTACCAGGCAGTGATGCAACCAGTCAGGATGCTCTTGATGTTGCAGCTGCATAACCTTTTGAGGATCTCAGGACCCATACCAAATCTTTTTGGTTTCCTGAGGGGGAATAGGCTTTGTCGTGCCGTCTTCACAACTGTCTTGGTGTGTTTGGACCATTCTAGTTTGTTGGTGATGAGGACACCAAGGAACTTGAAGCTCTCAACCTGCTCCACTACAGCCCCGTCAATGAGAATGGGGGCGTGCTCGGTCCTCTTTTCCTGTAGTCCACAATGATCTACTTTGTCTTGGTTTACGTTCAGGGATAGGTTGTTATTCTGGCACCACAAGGCCAGGTCTCTGACGACCTCCCTATAGGCTGCCTCGTTGTTGTCGGTGATCAGGCCTACCACTGTTGTGTCGAATGCAAACTTGATGGTGTTGGAGTTGTGCCTGGCCATGCAGTCGTGGGTGAACAGGGAGTACAGGAGGGGACTGAGCACGCACCCCTGCGGGGTTCCTTAAGTTGAGGATCAGCGCGGCAGATGTGTTGCTACCTACCCTCACCACCTGGGGGTGGCCTGTCAGGAAGTCCAGGATCCAGTTGTTTTGTCTCAGGTCCTTAGCTTAGTGATGAGCTTTGAGGGTACTATGGTGTTGAACGCTGAGCTGTAGTCAATCAATAGCATTCTCACGTCGGTGTTCCTTTTGTCCAGGCGGGAAAGGGCAGTGTGGAGTGCAATAGAGATTGCATCATCTGTGGATCTGTTTGTGCGATATGCAAATTGAAGTGGGTCTCGGCTTTCAGGGATAATGGTGTTGATGTGAGCCATTACCAACCTTTCAAAGCACTTCATGGCTACGGACGTGAGTGCTACGGGTCTGTCGTCATTTAGGCAGGTTGCCTTCGTGTCCTTGGGCACAGGGACTATGGTGGTCTGCTTGAAACATGTTGGTATTACAGACTCAATAAAGGACATCAAAGACACCTGCCAGTTGGTCAGCACATGCCCGGAGCACACATCGTGGTAATCCGTCTGGCACCGCAGCCTTGTGAATGTTGACCTGTTTAAAAGGTCTTACGTCGGCTACAGAGAGCGTGATCACACAGTCGTCCGAAACAGCTGATGCTCTCATGCATGCCTCAGTGATGCTTGCCTCAAAGCGAGCATAGAAGTGATTTAGCTCGTCTGGTACGCTCGTTTCACTGGGCAGCTCGCGGCAGTGCTTCCCTTTGTAGTCTGTAATAGTTTCAAGCCCTGCCACATAAGACGAGCGTCGGAGCCGGCGAAACACGAGTCAATCTTAGCCCTGTATTGAAGCTTTGCCTGTTTGATGGTTCGTCGGAGGGCAAAGCAGGATTTCTTATAAGCTTCCGGGTTAGAGTGCCGCATCTTGTAAGTGGCAGTTCTACCCTTTAGCTCAGTGCGAATGTTGCCTGTAATCCACTGATTGTGGTTGGGGTATGTAGTTTTAGTCGGAAGTTTACATACACCTTAGCCAAATACATTTAAACTCAGTTTTACACAATTCCTTTACATTGCCTTTACATTGTTAAACTTGGGTCAAACGTTTCAGGTAGCCTTCCACAAGCTTCCCACAATGAATTATGGCCCATTCCTCCTGACAGAGCTGGTCTAACTGAGTCAGGTTTGTAGGCCTCCTTGCTCGCACACGCTTTTTCAGTTCTGCCCACAAGTGTTCTATAGGATTGAGGTCAGGGCTTTGTGATGGCCACTCCAATACCGTGACTTCTTTGTCCTTTAGCCACAACTTTGGAAGTATGCTTGGGATCATTGTCCATTTGGAAGACCCATTTGCAACCAAGCTTTAACTTCCTGACTGATGTCTTGAAAAGTTGCTTCAATACATCCACATAATTTTCCTTCCTCAATATGCCATCTATTTTGTGCAATGCACCAGTCCCTCCTGCAGCAAAGCACCCCCACAACATGATGCTACCACCCCCGTGCTTCACGGTTTGGATGGTGTTCTTCGGCTTGCAAGCATCCCCCTTTTCCCTTCAAAAAGTTATATTTTTGTTTCATCAGAACAGAGGACATTTCTCCAAAAAGTACAATCTTTGTCCCCATGTGCAGTTGAAAACCGTAGTCTCGCTTTTTTAATGTTGGTTTTGGAACAGTGGCTTCTTCCTTGCTGAGCGGCCTTTCAGGTTATGTCGATATAGGACTCGTTTTACTGTGGATATAGATACTTTTGTACCCGTTTCCTCCAGCATCTTCACAAGGTCCTTTGCCCTTGTTCTGGGATTGATTTGCACTTTTCGCATCAAAGTACATTCATCTCTAGGAGACAGAACGTGTCTCCTTCCTGAGTGGTATGACGGCTGCGTGGTCCCATGGTGTATATACTTGCGTACTATTGTTTGTACAGATGAATGTGGTACCTTCAAGTGCTTGGAAATTGCTCCCAAGGATGAACCAGACTTGTGGAGGTCTACTATTTTTTCTGAGGTCTTGGCTGATTTCTTATGATTTTCCCATGATGTCAAGCAAAGAGGCGCTGAGTTTGAAGGTAGGCCTTAAAATACATCCACAGGTACACCTCCAATCGACTCAAATGATGTCAATTAGCCTATCAGAAGCTTCTAAAACAATGACCACATTTTCTGGAATTTTCCAAACTGTTTAAAGGCACAGTCAACTTAGTGTATGTAAACTTCTGACCCACTGGAATTGTGATACAGTGAAATAATCTGTCTGTAAACAATTGTTGGAAAAATTACTTGTTTCATGCACAAAGTAGATGTCCTAACCGACTTGCCTCAACTATAGTTTGTTAACAAGAAATTTGTGGAGTGGTTGAAAAACGAGTTTTAATGACTCCAACCTAAGTGTATGTAAAGTTCCGACTTCAACTGTAGCTAGCACCAATAAAAGCAGCATGAAAACAATGACCAGTAGAAACTGCAGTCATTTTCATTATCAGTCTACTCAATACCCAAGATATTTTTTCCCAACGTCCTCATCAAAGTTATCAGACTCAAACATCTACACAGTATTTTTCCTCTGGAATAGTGTTCAATACATAGGTTGACAAATATTTCTCAATCCACAGTTGTTTCAGAGTCCCACAATAAGAGCTACGACGCTAATGTTCTCTGGGTGTCACTGAGTAGATTGATACCTATGGATTGTGGATCAATGACATGGGGTAAGGCTGTACAGTGAAATAAGTATGCCCCCAATGCAATTCTAAAGTCTAATATATCCTGTGTGATTTCAGATTTTTGTCAAATTAACAAATGATTGTCTTTTGTTGATTTCATGTAACATTCCAACCTCGTTAGCATGATCTACTCAATTTGGCATAATTCTACTATTTGTATTCATTTGCATCACTGTCAATTAAATACTTCAATTTTGAAGGCAAACCGCAAAGTCCACTACTGTGGCTCATCCTTATTGTGGCTAGCTTCACATTGATGGGTCCGACCACCATTAATCAAATAAGAACTGTCTTATAAATTAGGGTTATTTTAGATGACACCTAGCGATATAGTTAGCTAGCTATAGTTAGCTAGCTAACAGATTGTCGTTTTGCTATGTTTTTGGGAAGAACATTGTTTGCATCCATGAGCTAGCTAGCGTTTTTTTATGACCAGCACTGTAGGTGCGTAGCATCATAGCACATGAAATACGAGTGATAGTGTACTCAATGTGTAATAACTACGTAAAAAATTGATGAACGCGTTAAATTATTGTGACATGCAGTCATATTCAGGTCCTGATTGGTCAAGCTTATTTGACACGTCAAATTGTGTTATTTGACATGTATCTTTTTTGACACGCAACAACCCAAACGGCCTTCCATAGAAAAAGGCCTAAAGGAAGCCCCTATCAAGGTACTGCCAAAGTCTCAATTTGCCTATTTGGGATGTGCATCTTTCCCTTTCAATATGTTTTTATACATATCTAGATACATGGGCTCTAATACGATACAGGAACGATACGTTTTAGTTTGAAATTATTCGGTTTGATTAGAGGAACGTATCTATGCGATTCACTAACATTTGTTGCATAAACACATTAATTTTTCATTCCAAATTAAAATCTGCTGCTGATGGGAGTTTGTGAGCTGGGACTCTAGGAGCTGGATTTGTCTGCGCTGATTTCTGTCTGTGTGTGTACCTGTTTTCCTATACTTCTGAGTCCTCACAAGAATAATAAACCAAGGAGAATGCTGACAAGTGAGGACATTTTGCTGGCTTAAGGGTTAGGTTTAGAATTAGCTTGCCTGCATGGTATATTTGTCTGGTGTATTTAGGCCCCTGAGCTAATTTTGAATTGACAGTAATATCTTATGTTCTTGTCAATTACTGTTCTTTACTTTGTCATGTTATTTATATGTTTTATGTGGACCCCAGGAAGAGGTTCATTCCGGTATCATAATCAAATGATTTGGAGCTTTTGGAATGGTTGATGACTCAATGAGTGCATCTTCTCTAGCGTCGACCATGCAGTGGTGGTAGCAGAAATTATTGTTAAATTACGAAATTAAACTTTACCCTGTATATCTAAAAATAACCATAGACACTAAGTATATCAAACATTAGGTTCACCTTCCTAATATTGAGTTGCACCGCCCCCTTTTACCCTCAGAACAAAATCAATTCGTCGGGGCATGGACTCTTCCCACAGTTGTATCAAGTTGGCTGGATGTCCTTTGGGTGGTGGACCATTCTTGATACACACGGTAAACTGTTGAGCGTGGAAAACCCCAGCAGCGTTGCAGTTCTTGACACAAACTGGTGCACCTGGCACCTATTACCATACCCCTTCAAAGGCACTTAAATCTTTTGTCTTGCCCATTCACACTCTAGCCCCGATCAGCATGTAGCCTACCTATAGCCAGATGATTTGTGCCTCCAGCAGTAGCGGAGGCTACTTTTATTCTGGTAAAACACAATTTAAGAGCGAATTTAATAAAAATAACCTGGAAAATTACAATAAACGAACTAATAAAGCCTGATATTGCGCAAGCCATTTTACAAACAATTGAATGCTGAAGGTGACGCACAGCTGTGCCAGATCAGGATTAGGCCTACCTCTTGTTGGTCCGCATGCTCAGCTGTGCGCAGTTTGACTAGGCTACTGGTATTGACTGGGGTTATTCTACATGCAATTTATTTTATTTTTTTAATTAAAAAACTTTTACACCGTTTTCTCCCCAATTTTGTGATATCCAATTGATAGTTAGTCTTTTAGTTAGTCCCATCGCTGCAAATCCCCTTCGGACTTGAGAGAGGCGAAGGTCGAGAGCCATGTGTCCACAGAAACACGACCATGCCAAGCCGCGCTGCTTCTTGACACACTGCTTGCTTAACCCGGAAGCCAGCCACACCAATGTGTCGGAGGAAACACCGTCCAGCTGCCGACCGAAATCAGCTTGCACGCGCACGGCCCGCCACAAGGAGTCGCTAGAGCGCAATGGGACAAGGAAATCCTGTCCGGCCTAACCCGGATGACGCTGGACCAATTGTGCGCCGCCTCATGGGTCTCCGTGTCACGGCCGGCTGACACAGCCCAGGATCGTACCCGGGTCTGTATTGACGCCTCAAGCACTGCGCCATCCAGGAGATGACTGTCCACATAATTGCATGCTTAGTTCCACAATGAAGTAGAGGATGCAGTTGTCACAAAATATTAGGTATTTATGGATGGTAGAAAGTAGGCTAATTTGAGTAAAACATTTTTGTGAACCAGCGATTTGTAAAGTTGGACTAGATTTCCTGACCTATGCATGCTACATCTGGATCAGTTTGGGGTCCCGCTGACAATGCACTCACATCTTAAACATTTGAACCGGGACCTAGGTGAATCGTTACATCCCTACTGCACATTAATGCTCAGCCTTACAGATTTACTGAGGTTCATACACCCATTAAGCTGGTCAGGTTTAAATTCTCACTGAGGTCATTTATTACTTAACTGCTTAGTATCAAAGAAGCAAAGCTTTAAAGCTAACCTGGACTGAAGCTTATCTTTGTGTAGCCTATGTTTCTTGCCTAGGCAATGTGGAGGCAGAGAGTCTATTGCTTTTGAAGGACAACATTTTGAAATGAGTTTTATGAAAGAACTCGATTAGCATTCCTGGAGTCTCTCTCTGGATGTGCTAAGACTTTTCCGCTGGGTTCCAGGTAGGAGACATTTCTGGGAGTCAGTGTCTCTGTTTCCCTCCATCTTTATCCCAGTATATTTCCTCCATCCTCCCCTCTCTTACTTCTCCTTCCCCAATATATTTCTCCTTCCTCCCTGCACCAGTGTCGCTTCCTCATTCCCATTTTTCCCCCCATGATCCATCCTCATTAACCAACTGCCCTCATTTTCCCTCCCCCAGTCAGGTAAACCAGCATCTCTCCAGTGGAGGTTGCAAATGGCTGTAGGAGCAGTTTCTCCAGCGCCAGCAGCAGGTCTGCTGATCTGTTCTGAGAACAGAGGGAATTTATATCTAGGGAGGCAGGCTTTCCCTCCATCATCCTGCCAATAGAGACCACAGCACATGCTGCACAGCCCTTCATGCTCCACAGCAAGATAAGGCTCCCAGACAGGTCCTTTCTGCTTGGCCCCAATCCCTACAATGAGTGGAAAGGGAAATGCGTGACCAACACACCTGGACGTTTTGAATTAGTTTAACTCCCTTTTCAAAGTTGAGCCTTCTGTTTAATCCATAAATTGTGTGTGTCAGCTGAAGAAGTGACGTGTAATTGATCTCGCAGGGAAGCAAGAATCTAGACATACCTTTAAACCACATGGCTTTGCATACCATTTTCTCTGCATCCGAGCATAATACTTGTATAGGCAGGCCATGCTGTACAGGACATTACTCTTTAGCTATAGATACTGTAGATATCTGTACTGTCAGTGGGTTTGAGGAGTGGGAATCAGTTTGACGTTTTCCCAACCATGACGGGCACACTTAAATTACAGAGACCCAGGCCATCCAACCCGTTTGTCTCATGAATAAAAAGTGAGGATTTGTTTGATAATACAGATGTGACCAGTAATAATGTGGAAATAGTTAGGTCTGTGGTGCAGATTGAGTCAGTCGTTCCCCCCTTTTTTATGCAGTCTTAGAGTAAAATCTGACATAGCAGCATGCCAATCATGCTTAATTTGACTTTTTCTTGGTACTGTGTGTACCAAACGTTCACTTGAATGCAGTTTGTTGCACATGACCTTTTTTGAATGTCCCGATTGAACCTTTGCATGTGTCACCAAGCTTTGCAGAACACCATCATAATCATAGAGAACTGTGGTAGAAAACTGAGGCAGTACAAATCACAGTATAATAGAATGTGTTTACATTGATGTTGTTTTGTTACCCCAAAGACATCGATTTAGAAAATCTTCTTTACTTTGACTGCCTGAGGGAAATTCATTTGTTTTGGGTCATTTTTTGTTTATGTATTGTGTGCATCGGGATATTAAAGTGTTTCTGCTTGTCTAGCAAGAAATGTACTTAGTCACAGCGGTCCGAGACAATCGCAAGCAGGAATCTCCGAGCCAATGGCAGCACCCTGGGAAACAGTAAAGCCATTTCGCTCCAGCAGACCACTTAATAGCTTTGGCCGATGCAGAGGCTTTAACTTCATCAGTCAATTGGGCCAGACAGAGATGAGCAGTCTGCTCAGTGGCCTGACCAATGTGTGAGGAGACATGGGGAAGGACAATGGAGCTCCTCTCATGGCCTCTGGTGATGAAGAAGCCTGACTCACTTTAAATTACATTTGGAAGATAGCAAGGCGGCACTTCACCTGAGCTGGCTGTAGACCATTTTGAAGTGTAATATAGAGGTCTTGAGGTTTTTGTTTTTATGTTGTGGCCCATCTGTCCTTCTGACCCTGTAAACCTAAGCTGTCCTTTGAACTATGTGACCATAGCGGTCTTTGGACACCTGTCGTTGCTCTTTCTGCCAGGGATCTGTGTGTATGCGTGTAGCTGAGATGACATATTGCCATGTGCCACTCTACCTCTGTGTAATATCTGAAGGAAGTCTGTACTACACACAGCCGCGTACAAAGCTCTCCCTCGCCCTCCATTTGGTAAATCCGACCACAATTTTATCCTCCTGATTCCTGCTTACAAGCAAAAATTAAAGCAGGAAGCACCAGTGACTTGGTCTGTAAAAAAGTGGTCAGATGAAGCAGATGCTAAACTACAGGACTGTTTTGCTATCACAGACTGGAATATGTTCCAGGATTCTTCCGATGGCATTGAGGAGTACACCACATCAGTCACTGGCTTTATCAATAAGTGCATCAAGGATGTCGTCCCCACAGTGACTGTACGTACAGTTGAAGTCGGAAGTTTACATACACTTATTTCACTTATAATCCAAAACGAGTCCTATATCGACATAACCTGAAAGGCCACTCAGCAAGGAAGAGACTGCCCAAAACCACCATAAAAAAAGCCAGACCACGGTTTGCAACTGCACATGGGGAAAAATATCATACTTTTTGGAGAAATGTCCTCTGGTCTGATCAAACAAAAATATAACTTTTGTCGCAAATGGGTCTTCCAAATGGACAATGACCCCAAGCATACTTGCATAGTTGTGGCAAAATGGCTTAAGGACAACAAAGGTATTGGAGTGGCCCTGACCTCAAACCCATAGAAAATTTGTGGCAGAACTGAAAAAAGTGTGCGACCAAGGAGGCCTACAAACCTGACTCAGTTACACCAGCTCTGTCAGGAGGAATGGGTCAAAACTCACCCAACTTATTGTGGGAAGCTTGTGGAAGGCTACCCGAAACATTTGATCCAAGTTTAACAATTTAAAGGCAATGCTACCAAATACTAATTGACTGTATGTAAACTTCTGACCCACTGGGAATGTGATGAAATAAATAAAAGCTGAAAAAAATCATCCTCTCTACTATTATTCTGACATTTCACATTCTTAAAATAAAGTGGTGATCCTAACTGATCTAAGACAGGGAATTTTTAATATGATTAAATGTCAGGAATGATGAAAAACTGAGTTTAAATGTATTTGGCTAAGGTGTATGTAAACCTCTGACCTCAAATGTAGGTACCAAGCTAAAGCTAGCTACCCACCCCAGAAGTTGCGGTCCAACACAACATTCTACAATTAAACTGTTTGACATGTCAAATAGTTTTATTTGTGTATCTTTTTTTCTTACCAGCAAAGACCCAAACGGCGTTCCATATTTTTCATTCTCTACATAGTGGTTAGTAGATGCAAAAACGTAGACACTCATTTCGTTTTACTTGAGCCTATCCCTCCATCTACGGCAGCACCTCTGTAACCCTGCTGTGCTTCTACTCAGATCGACATGATCACCAGGTCTCTGGAGTAGAACATTCATCAGAGTGACTGCAGAGTAAAGGTGTGCCAGGACTCTTCCCTCACTGTGGGCCACTCAGAGAGGACTATTCCTATAGGTTGCAGTCCATAGACGTGATGAGGAAGCGGAGTTGGGATACACATCCCCTGCTGTGACCTGCCAGGCATTGGGATATACATTGCCCTCTGTGCCCTGGGGACTGGCAGGGGACTGGACGCTGTGCGGGCAGATCAGACCACCTGCCCCATCAACCCTGCCAGCCTATTAATACCCAGGACAATAAATGACTGCTGGCCAGCCAGCCACCAACAGGTCCTGAGGGAATGAGAGCTGTGGAGTTCCCCTGCTGGAGGAAAGACAGAGCTAATGAATACTGATGACCCTACGCCTTCTTTTCAAATCCAGGATATCCCAGAGGAGACAACTAATCACAGTGCCCTTCCCCTCTCCATCAGTGAAGCCAGAATAGAATAACTTTTAGAGAAACTTAACATCTACTACACTGGGGTGTTGCAAAAGCAGTCTAGGTTTATAGCTGCTACACTCAACAATTGTTGTGATTCGAAACCTGTCGTTATGACCAGAAACAATTATTCTATGGGAGAGATCTTAGAATGTGTATTTATAAAGTGTAAAGATCCAAAGAGAGAGTTATATAACATTCTGATTAAATTGTTGTACATTTTGGGAGTCTTGAGGTAGGCATTTGACATGCATAACAGGCATATTCTCTCTCAATGTTAGACAATGGCATCCAGGCCTATAGAGATGTAGAGCCTCATACAAAACATTTGATTTGGCATGTCTTGACATACTGTCAGAGTACCAGACATCTAAAAGTGGAAGAGCAGAATATACCAATAGAGAAACTAAACTATGACACTTGAAAAACCACCTTCACTACTTCCTATGAAACATTTCACTTCATCCAGAAACCTATTATAAAATGTGGCTATGAATGTAACTAGCTTTGTGCTTTATATGCCAGTGTCTGTAGAGTGCCTGTCAAAGCTTAAGTGGTTGAGAAATAAAAAACCTTGTTAGCAAAGAACTGAGATGTTTTTCTTAAGCTTAAAGTCTATTCTGAAAGTATTCAGAACCCTTGACTTTTCCACATTTCCTCGAGTCTTCTTGGGTATGACGCTACAAGCTTGGCACACCTGTATTTGGGGAGTCTCTCACATTATTCTCCGCAGATCCCCTCAAGCTCTGTCAGGTTGGATGGGGAGTGTCACTGCACATCTATTTTCAGGTCTCTCCAGAGATGTTTGAATGGGTTCATGTCCGGGCTCTGGCTGGGCCACTCAAGGACATTCAGAGACTTGCCCCGAAGCCACTCCTGCATTGTCTTGGCTGTGTGCTTAGGGTTGTTGTCCTGTTGGAAGGTGAACCTTCGCCCCCCAGTCTGATGTCAAGGACCTCTGTACTTTGGCTCCGTTCATCTTTCCCTCGATCCTGACTAGTCTCCCAGTCCCTGGCGCTGAAAAACATCCCCAAAGCATGATGCAGCCACAACCATGCTTCACCGTAGGGATGGTGCCAGGTTTCCTCCAGACGTGACATTTGGAATTCAGGTCAAAGAGTTAAATATTGGTTTCATCAGAACAGAGAATCTTGTTTCTCATGGTCTGAGAGTCTTTAGGTGCCTTTTGGCAAACTACAAGTGGGCTGTGATGTACCTTTTACTGAGGAGTGGCTTCCGTCTGGCCACTACCATAAAGGCCTGATTGGAGTGCTGCAAATATTGCCATCCTTCTGGAAGGTTCTCCAATCTCCACAGAGGACCTCTGGAGCTCTGTCAGAGTGACTATCGTGTTCTTAGTCACCTCCCTGACCAAGGCCCGTCACTACCAATTGCTCAGTTTGGCCGGTGGGCCAGCTCTAGGAAGTGTCTTGGTGGATCCAAACTTCTTCCATTTAAGAAGAACGGCCACTGTGTTCTTGGGGACCTTCAATGCTGCAGAAATATTTGGGTACCCTTCCCCAGATCTGTGCCTCGACACAATCCTGTCTTGGAGCTCTACGGACAACTCCTTCGTACTCATGGCTTGGGTTTTGATCAATGGAAACAGGATGCAACTGAGCTCAATTTTGTGTATCCTAGCAAAGGGTCTGAATATTTATGTAAATAAGGTTTCGGTTTTTTAATTTTAGAATAAGGGTGTAATGTAACATGTGGAAAAAGGGAAGGGTTCTGAATACTTAACAAATGCACTAAATTCCCTTGGAGGGAATAGAGAGTTACTCTGAAGTTGAAACGTTAAGTGAGAGTCTGTTTCTGGAGTTGCCATTAGTCAGCCTTTTTAATGAATAGCCATCATATCCTTTAGCTTCCCTGTGAAAATTCCTAAGGCTTTAAGGGGAGCTGAACACATTGTAATTAGTTATAGGGGGGTGGACTGGACAATGTTAGCCTGTGTAACATGAGACTCACTGTGGGGCAGCATTCGCCATTTGGTTTCTGTCACCTCTCTGGGTAGCTGTGGCACTTTTTACATAGTGTCAGGCCGTCCAGCTTTGTCCACTTAAAATCAAGCTGCAGAGAATGTAATGCAACGTGACGAAGGGGAGATTAGTATCAGGGACAGTTCCCTTTAGCATTTTTGAATGAATCACTCTGTTCAATGACCAGAAAATGTAGGCTATTTCACTACAGAGTGGGTTTCAGAAGAGCCAGTCTGACCCTTAGGTTGTCAAAGAGATGGATTACAGAAAATTAAACTGATATTTTAAAAGTTATGCCTATAACGCCAGTGCCATAACCAATATTCTGCAACCTAGGCTAAATACCAATATTGCAAAGTGGTGGTAGCCTTTAACAGCCATGGCTGTTATTCAAAGGGAGATAGTTAGCTTAATGTTGATTGCGGCAAACATGTGGGGTGTGTTTGTGTGTCCTGGGAAATCACAAGTGCAAAGGAGAGGGATATGTGGAGCTGGTTTAGTGGCATTTTACTAATACTTTGCACTCAGGTACACATCAGGTTTCTTTTTCCCCTGGCTGGAGGCCCGATACCCAGAGGAATTAGGGCTGGGCGACAAATCAAATTAACTTGATTAATTCTAATCTATGTTTTGGCGCAATATTACAAATGCCTGCCTGTATAGAAAGAATCAAGTTTATTTCTATTTTTCATTTTTATGATCTGTGACTGTGCACCATATATATACACACACACAGTTGAAGAAGTCGGAAGTTTACATACACTTAGGTTGGAGTCATTAAAACTAATTTTTCAACCACTCCACGCAATTCTTGTTAACAAACTATAGTTTTGGCAAGTCAGTTAGGACATCTACTTTGTGCATGACAAGTCATTTTTCCAACAATTGTTTACAGACAGATTATTTCACTTATAATTCACTGTATCACAATTCCAGTGGGTCAGAAGTTTACATACACTAAGTTCACTGTTCCTTTAAACAGCTTAGAAAATTCCAGAAAATTATGTCATGGTTTTAGAAGCTTCTGATAGGCTAATTGACATAATTTGAGTCAATTGGAGGTGTACCTGTGGATGTATTTCAAGGCCTACCTTCAAACTCAGTGCTTGACATCATGGGAAAATCATAAGATGTCAGCCAAGACCTAAAAAAAAAAAAATTGTAGACCACCTCAAGTCTGGTTCATCCTTGGGAGCAATTTCCAAACGCCTGAAGGTACCACGTTCATCTTTACAAACAATAGTACGCAAGTATAAACACCATGGGACCACGCAGCTGTCATACCACTCAGGAAGGAGACGCTTTCTGTCTCCTAGAGATGAACGTACTTTGGTGCGAAAAGTGCAAATCTATCCCAGAACAGCAGCAAAGGACCTTGTGAAGATGCTGGAGGAAACAGGTACAAAAGTATATATATCCACAGTCAAACGAGTCCTATATCAACATAACTTTAAAGGCCGCTCAGCGAGGAAGAAGCCACTGCTCCAAAACAGCCATAAAAAAGCCAGACTACGGTTTGCAACTGCACATGGGGACAAAGATTGTACATTTTGGAGAAATATCCTCTGGTCTGATGAAACAAAAATTGATCTTTTTGGCCATAATGACCATCGTTATGTTTGGAGGAAAAAAGGGGAGGCTTGCAAGCCGAAGAACACCATCCCAACGCTGAAGCACAGGGGTGGCAGCATCATGTTGTGGGGGTGCTTTGCTGCAGGAGCGGCTGGTGCACGTCACAAAATAGATGGCATCATGAGGCAGGAAAATTATGCGGATATATTGAAGCAACATCTAAAGACATCAGTCAGGAAGTTAAAGCTTGGTCGCAAATGGGTCTTCCAAATGGACAATGACCCCAGGCATACTTACAAAGTTGTGGCAAAATGGCTTAAGGACAACAAAGTCAAGGTATTGGAGTGGCCATCACAAAGCCCTGACCTCAATCCTATATAAAAAGTTGTGGGCAGAACTGAAAAAGCGTGTGCGAGCAAGGAGGCCCACAAACCTGACTCAGTTACACCAGCTCTGTCAGGAGGAATGGGCCAAAATCCACCCAACTTATTGTGGGGAGCTTGTGGAATGCAATGCTATCAAATACTAATTGAGTGTATGTAAACTTCTGACCCACTGGGAATGTGATGAAAGAAATAAAAGCTGAAATATCACTCTACTATTATTCTGACATTTCACATTCTTAAAACAAAGTGGTGATCTTAACTGACCTCAGACATGTAATTTTTACGAGGATTAAATGTCAGGAATTGAAGAAAAGTGAGTTTAAAAGTATTTGGCTAAGGTGTATGTAAACTTCCGACTTCAACTGTACGTACGTATGCATGTATGTACTAGAGGTCGACCGATTAATTAGGGCCGATTTCAAGTTTTCATAACAACCGGAAATCTGTATTTTTGGACACCGATTTGGCCGATTTTTGTTTTGTTTTTACACCTTTATTTAACTGGGCAAGTCAGTTAAAAACCTCTTGGCGCACGGATCCCTTTAGCGGGATCATTTTCGTAAACAACCGCTGAATTGCAGAGCGCCAAATTAAAAAGAATACTAAAAATATTTATTTTCATGAAATCACAAGTGAAATATACCAAAACAGTTTAGCTTGTTGTTAATCCACCTATCGTGTCAGATTTTGAAAATATGCTTGACAGCGAAAGCAATCCAAGCGTTTGTGAGTTTATCGACCACTAGACAAAATATTACGAACAGCTAGCAGCAATGTAGATTGGTCACGAAAGTCCGAAAAGCAATAAAATGAATCGCTTACCTTTGATGATCTTCGGATGTTTGCACTCACGAGACTCCCAGTTACACAATAAATGTTCCTTTTGTTCGACAAATCTAATTTTTATATTCAAAAACCTCCATTTGGTTGGTGCGTTATGTTCAGAAATCAACAGGATCCAGCAGCCATGAAGGGAAGACGAAAATTCCAAATAGTATGCGTAAAGTTCGTAGAAACATGGCAAACGTTTTTTTATAATCAATCCTGTTGTTTTTAACATAACTAATCGATCATATTTCAACCGGACGGTAAACTATCAATACTAGAGAGAAAGAAAATGTCAAGCAACAACATTCGCGCGCATGAACTAATCAAAGGACACCTGGCCATCCACTGACGAGTTTTGATAAATATCGCTCATTTTTCAGAATAAAATCTTGAAACTATGTCTAAAACCTGTTCACAACCTGTGGAAGCCATTGGAAAATGAATCTGGTTGATATCCCTTTAAAAATGGAGGATAGGCAGGCAATGAAACAGGGATTTTTCAAAATAAGAGCCACTTCCGGGTTGGATTTCCTCAGGTTTTCGCCTGCAAAATCAGTTCTGTTATACTCACAGACAATATTTTGACAGTTTTGGAAACTTTAGAGTGTTTTCTATCCTAATCTGTCAATTATATGCATATTCTAGCATCTGGGCCTGAGAAATAGGCCCTTTACATTGGGAACGTTATTTTCCCAAACATAAAAATTCTGCCTCCTAGCGTCAAGAATTTTCAATGACGGCCTAAGAACGGTGAGTTAACTGCCTTGTTCAGGGGCAGAACGACAGGGGATTCAATCTTGCAACCTTACAGTTAACTAGTCCAACGCTCTAACCACCTGCCTTTCATTGCACTCCACGAGGAGCCTGCCTGTTACGCGAATGCAGTAAGAAGCCAAGGTAAGTTGCTAGCTAGCATTAAACTTATCTTATAAAAAACAATCAATCAATCAATCGTTAACTACACATGGTTGATGATATTACTAGTTTATCTAGTGTGTCCTGCGTTGCATATACTCGATACGGTGCGCATTCGCGGAAAAAGGACTGTCGTTGCTCCAACGTGTACCTAACCATAAACATCAATGCCTTTCTTAAAATCAATACACAGAAGTATATATTTTTAAACCTGCATATTTAGCTAAAAGAAATCCAGGTTAGCAGGCAATATTAACCAGGTGAAATTGTGTCACTTCAGGGTATATGCGTCAGGGTATATGCGATAATAATAAACGTTTTGTTTTCGAAATGATAGTTTCCAGATTCGACCATATTAATGACCAAAGGCTTGTATTTCTGTGTTATTATGTTATAATTAAGTCTATGATTTGATATTTGATAGAGCAGTCTGACTGAGCGATGGTAGGCAGCAGCAGGCTCGTAAGCATTCATTCAAACAGCACTTTCGTGCATTTTGCCAGCAGCTCTTCACTGTGCTTCAAGCATTGCGCTGTTTATGACTTCAAGCCTATCAACTCCCGAGATTAGGCTGGTGTAACCGATGTGAAATGGCTAGCTAGTTAGCGGGGTGCGCGCTAATAGCGTTTCAAACGTCACTCGCTCGGAGACTTGGAGTAGTTGTTCCCCTTGCTCTGCATGGGTAACGCTGCTTCGAGGGCGGCTGTTGTCGATGTGCTCCTCGTTCGAGCCCAGGTAGGAGCGAGGAGAGGGACGGAAGCTATACTGTTACACTGGCAATACTAAAGTGCCTATAACAACATCCAATAGTCAAAGGTATTTGGAATACAAATGGTAGAGAGAGAAATAGTCCTATTAATACTATATTAACTACAACCTAAAACCTCTTACCTTGGAATATTGAAGTCTCATGTTAACCTGTTTGGGGTGCAGCCCAACACCGGTACACTTATGACAACAGCCAGCTCAAAGTGCAGGGCGCGAAATTCAAAATATATATTTTTTAAATATTTAACTTTCACACATTAACAAGTCCAAGACACCAGATGAAAGGTACACATCTTGTGAATCAAGCCAACATGTCCGATTTTTAAAATGTTTTACAGGGAAGACACAATATGTAAATCTATTAGCTAACCACGTTAGCAAAAGACACCACTATTCTTGCTCCATCAGTTTTTTACTCCATCAGTAGCTATCACAAATTCGACCAAATAAAGATATAAATAGCCACTAACCAAGAAACAACTTCAGATGACAGTCTGATAACATATTTATTGTATAGCATATGTTTTGTTCGAAAAATTTGCATATTTCAGGTATAAATCATAGTTTACATTTCAGCTACAATCAGAAATTGCACCGAAAGCAGCCATAATATTTACAGACACCAACGTCAAATACCTAATTACTCATCATAAAACATTTCTGAAAAATACATAGTGTACAGCAATTGAAAGACAGGCATCTTGTGATTCCAGACAATATTTCCGATTTATTAAATGTTTTACAGCGAAAACAAAATGTAGCGTTATATTAGCGTAGCCACAATAGCCAGAAACACTTGGGCGCCCACGACCAGTTCACATGCACGACAGATATTAGAAATAGCATCATAAAATGTTTCTTACTTTTGGTGATCTTCCGTCAGAATGTTGGACAAGGTGTCCTTTGTCCAGAACAGTCGTTGTTTTGATCTGGAACGGCAAATATCCCTCTTCATTTAGCATGGGCACTTGCCAAGTGGCACGGATCACTCCAACGTCTACAAAGTCAGAGAACGGAACACGGCAAAACTCCCGAAAAAATTTCAATAATCTGATTAAACTATATTGAAAAAACATACGTTACGATGATATGGTCACATGTATCAAATAAAATCTAAGACGGAGATGTTAGTCGTCCATAACGAGAGCAAAACAGAAGGCAAATTCATGTCCTCTTTCGCGCGCTCCAGAAACAGGAAATGGACGGTCACGTCAAACAAAGAGCTTTAATTCCACCTCAGACCAAGATAAAAACAAATTTTTTTCTCTCACCGCCTCTTGACAACCAGGGGAAGGTGTATGAAGTGTATGTAGACTCTTACGTATCACGCCCATGTATAGGCATGAAGTTGAACAGAGCATCGATTTCTGACATTCCACTTCCTGGGCCAGGAAGTGTGCTGCAGAATGACTTCTGTTTCACTCAGAGAAATAATTCAAACGGTTTTAGAAACTAGAGAGTGTTTTCTATCCAATAGTAATAATAATATGCATATTGTACGAGCAAGAATTGAGTACGAGGCCGTTTGAAATGGGCACGATTTAACTGGCTACTCAATACTGCCCCTTGCAGCCATAACAGGTTATTAAAAGGAACCACCAGCTTTCATATGTTCTCATGTTCTGAGCAAGGAACTTAAACGTTAGCTTTTTTACATGGCACATATTGCACTTTTACTTTCTTCTCCAACACTTTTTTGCATTATTTAAACCAAATTGAACATGTTTCATTATTTATTTGAGGCTAAATTGATTATTATGCATTATATTAAGTTAAAATAAGTTTTTATTCAGTATTGTTGTAATTGTCATTATTACAAATAAATAAAATAAATTCCTTATATATATATATATATATATATATATATATATATATATATATATATATATATATATATATATATATATATAAATCGGCCGATTAATTGGTATCGGCTTTTTTTGGTCCTCCAATAATCGGTATCGGCGTTGAAAAATCATAAATCGGTCGACCTCTAGTATGTACTCACACATGCATATATGCACACATATATATATATATATATATATATATATATATATATATATATATATATATATATATATATATATATATATATATATGTGTGTGTGTGTGTGTGTGTGTGTGTGTGTGTACACACACACACACATATACACCCCCCAAGCCCCTCCCCCACACAATAGATATGATTTTTAGGCCATATCACCCAGCCCTAGGAAGGATGCCATGGAAGCATCGAGTCTCCTCCAGGCTCAATGAAATTTAACATGGAGCAGAACCCTTTGCTTATCTCAGTAAACAAACCCATTCGCCCTCTGAGTGACATGTTTATTTGGAATACCCTTTGGTAGGAAGGGTCCTGAGGAAAATTTGGGGCAATAAGAAGCTCTAATTGAAACAGACCAAGAGAGATCTGGCCCAGAGGTGCCATGTTATTAACTGATCTCTGGACAGATATATTGAACTCTAGATGGAGAAAAGCTGATAGTAGATAAGACAATATCACCCACAGCTGCCTAGCTGCCTTTTTGGATTCATTTCTTAAAATACCATTGTTGTACCTTCAAGGCTAAACTATATTGGAGCTAAACTCAGTTCCAAAAAAAAATGAACAAAAACATGCAAACAGTTCTTTCAAAAGTATTCAAATATAAAGTGCATTAAATAAATTCAGATTCATACTCTGGATTCCGTAGTGAGTGTCCACTGCCAAATTAACTGCAATCCAGAGAAGTGTCCCTCTTTGATGTCAAAAGGCTGTTATTAGTGTATTAATTTTATCAGGGGTTTGATGAACAGTCCAAAGCATTGGGTCTCTGGCCGGTTTGTTGTAGTCGTTGGAAACTGTCTGAGAGGATCACTTCGAGAGAGAGCGAACGCGAGAGACAGATTCTCTGTCTTGAAGGATACACAAGCAAAATAGTAGGACAGGAGGATTAAAACCCTGCACTCAGGACTCACACTCAGTAACAAATGGCTTCACTGCATTTTAGCACAAAGGCTGCTGTGGGCAAAAATAGAATCCATGTTCATATGAGATGACGTTTGACATTCAATCGAAACATGAGTAATTTCTGTTATGACAATTCAACTACTATTTGCCACAATATATGGTGTATTGAGCTAAAATGTATTCAGTCTGTGTGAAATAAGTTAATTCAATCAGAAACTAGACAATATTTGGGTCGGAGTTCCGATTTCTCCTATAAACCATATGGGACTGTAGAGTAGACATCAAAAACCATATGGGACTGTATAAAGTAGGCATCATAAACCATATGGGACTGTATAAAGTAGGCATCATAAACCATACGGAACTGTATAAAGTAGGCATCATAAACCATACGGGACTGTATAAAGTAGGCATCATAAACCATATGGGACTGTATAAAGTAGGCATCATAAACCATATGGGACTGTATAAAGTAGGCATCAAAAACCATATAGGACTGTATAAAGTAGGCATCAAAAACCATATAGGACTGTATAAAGTAGGCATCAAAAACCATATAGGACTGTATAAAGTAGGCATCAAAAACCATATAGGACTGTATAAAGTAGGCATCAAAAACCATATAGGACTGTATAAAGTAGGCATCAAAAACCATACGGGACTGTATAAAGTAGGCATCAAAAACCATACGGGACTGTATAAAGTAGGCATCAAAAACCATACGGGACTGTATAAAGTAGGCATCAAAAACCATACGGGACTGTATAAAGTAGGCATCAAAAACCATACGGGACTGTATAAAGTAGGCATCATAAACCATACGGGACAGTATAAAGTAGGCATCAAAAACCATACGGGACTGTATAAAGTAGGCATCATAAACCATATGGGACTGTATAAAGTAGGCATCAAAAACCATATGGACTGTATTAAGAAGGCATCATAAACCATATGGAACTGTATTAAGAAGGCATCATTAATCATATGGGACTGTATTAAGAAGGCATCATTAATCATATGGGACTGTATTAAGAAGGCATCATTAATCATATGGGACTGTATTAAGAAGGCATCATTAATCATATGGGACTGTATAGAGTATGGGACTGTATTAAGAAGGCATCATAAACCATATGGGACTGTATTAAGAAGGCACCATTAATCATATGGGATTGTATTAAGAAGGCATCATTAATCATATGGGACTGTATTAAGAAGGCATCATTAATCATATGGGACTGTATAGAGTATGGGACTGTATTAAGAAGGCATCATAAACCATAGGGGACTGTATTAATAAGGCATCATTAATCATATGGGACTGTATTAAGAAGGCATCATTAATCATATGGGAGTGTACTGAAAGCAAAGTGAATAGTAGATCATATCCATGGAGGCAGCTTGGCCCCGGTCTCCATCATATAGAATATATATGTTTAGCTTCAGCAGGGCTTGGCAGAGCAGACAGGCTCTGTGACAAAGAGCAGAGCTACATGATCAGGTCTTGGATGATGTGCTCCTCTCTACCAGCCCCTCCAAGGCATTCTCTGTCTGTTCACACACTAATCCAATCAATCAAATGTACTTATAAAGCCCTTTTTACATCAGCTGATGTCAAAGTGCTATACAGAAACCCAGCCTAAAACCCCAAACAGCAAGCAATGTTCACACACTAATCCAGGCTGATGCTGGGAGAGGCAGGCAGGCATGGGGACACAGTTGCCTGGCTATTGTCTCTCTTCACTGACAGTCCAGAAGGTGCTTTGGCTAATTCTCCATGACTGGAGCTAGAAGGAGCAGGAACATCCACTGAGACTTGTCACAATGTATTTGTGCTGCTTCCTTCCGCTGAGCTGTCATTTTTGTGGGCAATCAGAGGAAAAGTTGCTTCTACTATAAATAGCCTGAATAAAGCAGCTTTAAAATGGATGTGGACAGCTGGAGGATGTTAATATTGATAGCACATCGCCAACCCATTTGAAATTAACATGAGAAACACAGGCTAGGATAAAAACAAAGCAAACATTGCTCACTGTGTAAATCTCAAAGACGTATTGAACAAATCTGTGATCCTGGTATTCATCAGAAATGTTGATTTATGCTCCACTGTTTAACTATGGGTTTATTTTAGTTCAACTCCTAGGCTATTTCTCAGCAGTGTGATTTTATAAGAGAAATATTTTTCTCTGGGAGCAGCTGAACAAACAAGTTGGTTTAGCTACATTCTCAGATCATAATTAGTCTGTCCAAAATAGCGACACTTCTCTCCTGTGGTTTAAATGCCACCAAGAACTGTAATAACCTCCCCTCGAATGCAATGTAAAAACCAAAAGAGCATTACAACCCAACAAATTGTTCCTCTGCCTGCAACACTGTGACAGCACCACTTGAGCACAAAATGACATCAGTCTAATTCATTCAAACAGAGGTCACTCTTGCACCAGTAAACTGCCTGGAGTCTAAGAGAAAAAGATCCTGAATTAGACCCTCCATGTTCTCATTAAACTGGAATGGCTCCCACTCCCTGTACGTTCTCAGCCATGTGATTTATCCAGGACCCCCACCCAGGCCACACCGACATTGGAGACCCAGGCCATGATACTGCTCTGCCCACAGACACAGCATTCACTCTGGGTGAGCCATCACCGAATGGTGGAGAAAACACTGAATGAAATCAATTTTAATAGTTCAAGCTTTCAAGCCAAAGTGTCTCATACTGCTACAGATTTATTTAAGGAGGGTGGAAACAATATAAATTATTTAATTTCTCGAAACTTGGAAAATACAAATTATGTCAAGGAAATAAACTAAAGTGCTTTAAAATATACAAAGGGTGGTGCAGCCGGCTGCGACCGGGAGACCCATGGGGCAGCGCACAATTGGCCCAGTGTCGTCCGGGTGTGTCGTCTGGGTTAGGGGAGGGTTTGCCCGGCAGGGATGTCCTTGTCCCATCGCGCACTAGCGACTCCTGTGGTTGGCCGGGCGCAGTGCACGCTGACACGGCCAGGTGTCCGGTGTTTCCTCTGACACATTGGTGCAGCTGGCTTCTGGGTTAAGTGGGCATTGTGTCAAGAAGCAGTGCAGCTTGGTTGGGTTGTGTTTCGGAGGACGCATGGCTCTCGACCTTCGCCTCTCCTGAGTCCGTATGGGAGTTGCAGTGATGGGAGAAGACTAACTACCAATTGGATACCATGAAATTGGGGAGAAAACGGGGTATAATTTTTTTGGGGAAAACAGACTGTCCTAGAAAGTCTTAATTTAAAAAATAACTATGATCTAACGTGCAGGAACAGAACGTACAAAAATCAACTAACTGAAGGGACGTTGCACAGAGATGAGTGGCCAGTTACATTCCCTGCTCCAAGGGGAGCAAACCATATTTTAACCCTGGGATTCCGGTCAGCCATCTAACCAGAACACAGCAGCATCCATGCTGCAGACATGGTGCCGGGGGAGACTGCTGAGACAGCGAGGTAAACAAGAGATTACATTGAACTGTGACTATTTGCTAGAGAATGATAATGGTTCATTTATAAAGTTAGATTATTGAGTTCAATTATACCTATGACTTACCATGTAACCTAAGCGTGCACTCAACATAGAAAACAATGATAGCAAATGTCAAACTATTTCTGCAATAAAGTTGTGTGGAGATATAAACAAAAGCTATGTGTCGCCATTTATATATTATGCGTATCGCCATGTATAGAGTGCAAACTGTTATCTTGCATAAAATTAAAAGGATATTTGTTAGGCAGGGGGTTTTGCGGTGCGGCCGTCACTCAGATTACCCTTTCACATGGTGCCACAAGGTTATGTCAAGCATGATCGCTTATTTTGACATAGCCTAACGCTGAGGCAGAAGAGGGCACACTGTAACGAGCTGCCGGGTAGAAAACCGTGGGGCTGTGACAGTGGTAATGACGCAGAGCCATGCTCTGCAGCACCCTGCTAACCTGAGCCTGCTACTGCTGTACATCCTGTCAGCTCTTTATCACCGAGAGCCCCCCTCCCCCGTCTCTCACACCTCTCCTGCACATCAATAACCCTGGACAGGAAAGGAGCACAGGAGGGGCTATTAACAGAGACTGAGGCCTGCATTCTACTAACAAGCAACCTGAACACGCTGTCTGAAAAGGTATTATATTTTAACAGGGAAGACATATAGGCCTAGACCAAGTAAAGGCTTCAATCGATTAGTTGCTCCTTGAGCTGCCAGCCAACTATTTAATTTGCATGTGTGTTAAATAGTAGGCCTAATACGTAGGCTGAAGTAATGAAAAAGAGAGACCAGCTAAGCATTCGGAAAGCAGGCGGTCATTTGAAATGTACAGTCTTTGTAGAAAGCATTGGCTGAACAACATAAGATTACAATTAATAAAACAGTTAATCTACCAGTTGAGCTCTGATCACAATCAATGACCAAATCTATAAACCAACAGCTTTTCTAAATCAAATATGAGAAGAAAACAAAACGGAATTTCTATTTTAAATGCTCACTTTAAAATCAGCTTTGTAATGATTGCATTTCAGACAACAGTGAATTTAATGGATCTATAACTTTTTTCTAATACGTTCTTCAAAAAGTCAGCGGTGATAACATTTAATCATCAAGCAACAAATAGCAACAAATATCAATATGCACCTCTTCTATTGTGTTGAAGTCAAAAGGGGAGCAAAGCCACATCCCACCATCCCACGAGAGAACGGGAACATAAAAACAAATAATCCAAAAATTATTTCCATGAAAATGGAGACTAAAGTATTGGACTGTAACCAACAAAAAATAAACAAATGAGTCCATAAGATGCAATGTGACTAAGCAAATAGAAAATAAACCAATGTGTAATAAACCCAACAGGAACAGGGTGTGTGTGGCAGTAGTGGTGGAAATCGCAGAGGATGGAAACTACTTGAGATGCAGACAGCATTTGGACAGTGGATCTCAGGCACCAGGTAATTGGAAGAGATAGCTGCTACCTTCAGCCGAATCTGAGGGGAGCCCCATTATAATAGCACTGGCCTGAGAGGCAGAGACACCTGTGCTGCTGTCGTCTCTAGACAGACGGGTTGCTTAACACGTCATTAATCCAGCTTAACACGTCTGTATAACTTGCGTCAGTTGGTACCGAGAGAACGAGTAAGGAGATGGGAAACGCGTCACCGTTAAGCGTCACTGGTAACGCTTGCTGCCCTAACTAAACATGATCACAATTCCTGTCCGCATTTTAAGCCCTGCCTACCCAAACTTGTGATTTGGAGGGAGAGTTGTCTGTCAGAAGATGACGCTCCCCGGACCAATATTTTTTCCCATATCAAAATGTCTGAGAGAAGCCAACATCCTCCCCAGACCTTGTGCCGCTGCTACCGAGCTTATGATGCTCCAAGGTCTGGATACCCGAGACTAGTGCTACTGGGGCACACATTATTCACTAACAAATACAAATAGCACTGTCTCCCAATGAGGTGATGATCCTGCTACATAAGATAGCTTTAGCATTGTTAGCCCCAATGGAGGACACTGGTACTGGGCTTACCATGCAACTATGGGCTTATCAGATACCTCAAAGAGCAGGTGTCGTGATCAGTGTGGGACAGAGGCAGAGACAAGGTGCAGTCTACCATAAATCTGCCTCCCTGGGAAACCCTCCCTTCTAAATGGTTTCATCCTGGCTTGGGCAGAGGAACTCAACCTGTGTGGGAAGTCAAAAGATCTGAGTGGGTCTTTAATGTGTGTTGATCCCTAAAGATGTGAGTGGGTAATGAAGCCAACAGGAAACCCCACTTACACTGTTCTGTATATCTGGAGACTTAAGGTGTCCGCATGCTTCCCAGCCGAAACAGTTCGGAAGAGTTTGTGCATATATTACATTGTGACGTTGTTTGTTTTGGACTTCGGTAAGGTTTTTTTGAGCTGTTCGGGCACACATTTTTTCAAGGTAGGCCAAAGTTGGTAGCCGAAGTCTATGCCCCTTTGCCTGTGATTGGTCAACAGTAGGGATTCTTCTAAAGTCTGTAGTAATTCAACAAGAAACGATTCGTTTTCATGCAAAAAATGAAAGTTGAGAAATACTGAACCAAAAATCTAAGATTTCAAAACCTCTGCAAAAATGTCAAAATTAATGACAGATTTCTTGAATTATCTTAGATTAATTCTGACTTTTGAGGAAGTGTATACTGGCTATGGCATTTCAAAATGGACAAACAGTACTATTGACGCTTTTGTCTAGTTTTTCATGCAAAGGTCTTTTATTAAGGGAGTACGCGAACACACTCATTCGGTTCGCCTAGCTGAGTTAGGCGCCAGCCGAACTGAAGCATGCTGACGCCTTTACCGTAGCTGAGATGCAGAGGGACCATCTCGGCTTCAAGCAACAATCTAACACTGCTCACTAATTAGAGCCAAGGGCTTGAATGTAACGCAGTGCTCCAAAGTCCATCAGCTGAAATATGCAAATCTATTTATTACTATGAAAGCAGAAAATAACAATAGCAATTTATACATCACTGCAGAGGAGCAGAATGAGAATTGTTTATAAGGGATTAAAAAATGCCGCTATATATTTCTATTAGTTAGCTAATCTTATTAGCTACATCTCCAATGGAAGTGATGGATAATCCCACAAATATATAAATCCAGGCTGCTTGCGATCATCAGCATGACCTCATCCAAACATTGGGGAATATTTGGAGGCAGGCATCAGCCATGGACGGCCCTGTCCCTCCTCCACATGATTAAGAAGCTCATCGTGTTAGAGCGAGGTGGCACCATGCTGGGAAGAGAGAGAGAGGGGGTTTAGAACACCCTGTCCCTCCCCACATCTCAGCCTCCAACCCACCCATCACCCAGCTGATTGTAGCAGGCAAACTATTAAAGGGAAATTTCACCGCAGCTCTTTCACTGTATTTCTCCATTAATGTCAAAATCTAGGATTTCCTCACTAGATGCAAATACGCGCATTTCTGCATCTCACAGGCAGAAACAGTCATCTATATTTCCTGGTTGTAAGCAAACAATATTCAGAATTCATAGCGATTTCTGGACGTAGTACCGCCCCTGTTGAGGTGGATCCGTTTGAGAATTGGTGTCAACAGGTAGCTAACCTTACTCAATAGACCAGCCACTCGTTCATAGAACATTAACTTGTAAATAACTATTTATTTTTGCATCGACATCTAAAGTTGCTTGTAGCGCAAACTACAAGTAAGCACAGGCTGCTGGGGTCAAATGTAATTGTTACCTTACTAGAGTCGAGCAGAGGTAACGTAGCTAAATTAGCTAGTTAACTAACTAGCGAACTACATTTGTTAACCTTTACCAAAATCTAGCTAGATTACTTTAATAATACGCTGGCTAGACATTCCAAAACAAATCACTAAAATTAGCCAACTGCTATCTGGCATTGAGATTTGTAATTTTGCAAACTAACTTTCGCTACGTTAGATTACGTTAGCTACAGCCTACCAGACCGTATGTAACCATTAGCTAGCTAACTAACGCAGAGGCTAACGTGACTGGCCTGTGTGTTCTGTTTACAGAGTCCGATCTTATGCAGCGTCATCAACATTAAGCTCAGCACCAGGAACTAGTGTAAGTCACCAAATAAATATACTGGAACTAGGCATAAACCTGGTTTGTGTCTTGTCATAGTTAGTGTGTTTACAAGTAGGCTACAGCGTCTACTGTAGTTCTCTGTATTATGGAGGTTTAGTTGATTGTTTATGCAAAACTTGAAGTCTAAATTGGAAAAAATCTGAGTTATTAGTAAGTGTGGTGTGTGACTGACTGGTGTATGTTGTGGGTGGGTATTGTGTGAAATTTTGTCAGCATGATCCATTGACACGAGTGGGGTGGGTGGATATAGTACCTTGTTTGAGGGTGTATTGATAGGGACAAAGTAGTAAAATGTTGGCTTATCACCAACTAGTGTGTCCTACAGACATCCTGCTGTTGATGAAGATGACCTTTACACCAGCTTTAGCAATACAGATCCTGTACACCCATTGGATGAAAGTTTTCATCCGGGAACAAGTTCAATATCATCTGAGTCGGAAGAGGAAAATACTGCACAGGGCTGGCAAGAGCTATGAGTCCAAGGCCATGGAGCTCAAAGTTCTGCCAGACCACCTGCCAATCACCAACACAAGACGAGGTTCACCAGCTGAAGAACATTCAGGACTCTGCCTGGAACGTTCAGCCAACACAACATCCATATTCAGTTAGACTGATGTTGTAGTATAATATAGTATGCTAGTATGCTCACAAATGCATTGTGGTATAGATATTGCTAGCTCTTGTACATGTGTACACTGAGGGCACAAAACATTAGGAACACCTTCCTAATATTGAGTAGCACCCCGCCTGCGCTCAGAACAGCCTCAATTCGTCACGGCATGGACTCCACAAGGTGCAGAAAGCGTTCCACAGGGATGCTGGCCCATGTTGACGCCAATGCTTCGGATATCCTTAGGGTGGTCAAATAAAGTGTATTTATTACATGTGCAGAATACAACTGGTGTAGACTTTACAGTGAAATGCTTGTTTACAAACCATTCCCAGTGTTGCAGCTAAAAATATATATATATATAAATAGCAACTAACACAAGAGGAATAAAATAAATACACAAGAATGGAGCTATATACAGGGAGTACCAACACCATTCTGATACACATGGGAAACTGTTGAGTATTAAAAACCCAGCAGTGTTGCAGTTCTTGACACAAACCGGTGCGCCTAGCACCTACTACCATACGCCGTTCAAAGGCATTTAAAATCGTGTCTTTCCCATTCACCCTCAATGGCACACATACACAATCCATGTCTCAATTGTCTTAAGGCTTAAAAATCTTTCTTTAACCTGTATCCTCCCCTTCATCTACACTGATTGAAATGGATTTAACAAGTGAAATCAATAAGGGATAATAGGTTTCACCTGGTCAGTCTACGTCATGGAAAGAGTTCCTAATGTTTTGTACTCAGTGTATATAATGGAGTTTGATATAAAACGTTTTACATTGCATTTGGAAAGTATTCAGACCCCTTCCCTTTTTTCACATTTTGTTACGTTACAGCCTTATTCTAAAATGGTTTAAATAAATGTTTATCATCAATCTACACACAATACCCCAAAAACAATTTAAACAATTTTAGAATAAGGCTGTAACGTAACAAAATGTGGAAAAAGTCAAGGAGTCTGAATACTTTCCGAATGCACTGCACTATATATTTTTTTTTACAAGTGTACTGACAAGTGACTAAATGATTCCAGCTGCATCAGAAACCAAACTGTGGACTTCAACTTCTGGATCAATTGTGACTGACCGCCTCGATTCAGACTTATGTAGCAACATTTGAAATAGTGTTTTTTCCTTGGATAAAAGTAGAGACTCAGAGCTAGAAAATTGTATATCAGACTGCAGTTGAGGAACAATGGGAGAGTAAATCTGTTAAGGCAGATTAAAGTTTGCATGTTCAAATGGCATATCAAAAAATCCATTTTGATAAAACTATTTTAGATTTTTTTTTTTTTTTTTAATGCCTCTCATGTGAAGTAGTGACGAGTGACATATGCCTAGTTTCTTGAAACGGGTCACAATTTGTGATATTCATGAAATGCATTCGGAAGTAACTAGCTAAAATCTTAGTTAAAACAAATTATGCAGGGAGGCGGTGTATCATTTCAACTTATATTTGTTGGCAAGTAAACATGTTACAATAAAACGGTAGATTGGTCTGTCAATGTAGCAAATAAGTAGACATGGCTTGTATTCAAGATTTATTTTCTCTGGAGACCGAGGCGAGTTTACACAGCAGTATGCAGGAACAGTTATGCAATGTATGACATATATACAGTAGAATAAACATGTACTACTAACACCAAAAAGCAGTACTACAGTTCTACAATGGGAATACTTGCATATGGTGTGTTTGGGGGCTGCAGACAGTGAAGTCTTCGGAGTCACTTCAATACAAGGGGAGATTGTTGTTTTGGACCTTTCGAATCTCCTCTTTAATTGCTCAAAATGGCCCCAACACACGCAGGCAAGGGGATTTGGTGTCGTGTACCTTGTTTCTCCACACGCAGAAGAAACTCCAAAAGAATCTGTAGGCCACTAAGCAGTATTCGTCTATTAGACTTTCATGGGGAATGAATGTGTACTGTCTGTATTCCTACTGTAGCAGCACGATGCAAAATATTATACATATCACAGACACGTTAATTAGCTAGCTACAACACAGGTATAGTTACTCAAAGACTAATATGAGTTATAAAGTCAATCAATCCTTTAGTCTTCGTCATCATCAAAGCATTTCTCCAGTTCTCGAGTCCTAATGAGATGCACTGAGGCTAGCTAGCTAACATTAGATAGCTAGCTATAATATTAGGCTACAGTACATTTTGGGTATAGCAAACTAAGCTAGCTAGCTCAAATTGGCTAGTAGCAGAATTAGCAAGCCTCGTTATGGCTGAATCAATCACGAAATTATACTGTACAACACTGCCTCGTGTGAAGAGAGAGCTGTTGCTTGCTAGCTCCCAACAACATACTCGTTTGTCATTTGACCTCCTGGTCCAGCTGGTCTAGGCTGCCTCCACCAGTTGATCATGGAGGTTCTGACGAACATCTCCAGCACACCTCTATCCATATGTGCGTCGAAACTTCGATGGTCTGTCACTCATACACTCCTCTTCTGTCGGCATGGATGGACAGCACAAGCATAGGCACCACAAGTCAGACTCTGGCCATAGCTACCCATCGCTGCTTGTTGGTTTCGCAATTCTCGTTCTCACCATCTCAACTCCTCTTCAGGGAATTCCTGCGTTGTGCTGAAAGTCTCCCCCCTGCCAGAATTCTCCCCCCACTTCGCGTTCTTCATTGCTGCGACTTGCTTGCTAGTAGAGATTTCTGCTCTTCACTCCGTTGTCAGTTTAGCCTACATTTCACTGATCTCAGTAGCAGAGAGCATTTTTGTCTGCAGTTTTCGGTTTGGCTATTTGCTTCAAGTGTATGTGGCGGTTCTAGCTTGTATGGCGCCCTGGGCGAACTCCCCCTTCAGCGCCCGCCCGCACCCGGGGGTGCCCCGTGCTGCCCACGGCAAGATGCCGCCCTACTCCCTCCTCTATGTTTAATATAACACACATACATTAATTATTAATTTTGGTTGCCAATCCTGACGTGGAGTTTGTTCTATAGAAAGTATTTGACTCTGATGTGTGCTACAGAAAGTATTTAAATAACCACAAAATTAAGGAAATTAGAAGGGGGGATTCTGGCAGGGGGTGACATAGTTCCCGTGAACCTGTAGAAACTAGTACTGCCCCATTAAAAATAAATAAAAGCCTTCCTTCAAAACACAAATGCCATAATAATTGCTACAAAACATGACTCAGACAGCAGGCTCAAATCAACTCATGTCATTGGTTGAACTCTCCCTGCAGAAAAATACCGCTATGGTGCATGTCTGAAAAACCTCATCACTCATAATTATGTAGGGAGACTGGGAAAACACCCCAAATAATGTCTAGCGATGAAGTTTCCCTTTAAGTGTAATGTAATGAGAATCAATGGGGTGTTAAAAGTACTGGGCTGCACTGCCAGAAGGTGCTCCCTGGGCTCTCTTTATTAGCCTGTAAACAGAGCTCTGGCCTCTAGTACACCAGCTCCAAATGGACTGCATTGATCAGCAGGTCAGACTAGGTTGGCTCCGGCTCTTTAATTGCCTGTGTTCCTTCTCATTCTCACCCCAACAGCTGTCAATTACCTCCCAGGTAAGCCAGGGCCAGCAGCACTCCTTGAGTTCAAAGCCAGGCTGAGGCATGACCAGAATACAGCGCAGAGGAAGTGTCTTGACTTCACTAGACTGACATGGAGCCCACAGCTCCAGTTTATTATTCAGAAAAAATATGAATTCAATAGGAGGGAGGCATTAGTTACAGGCTTACTGGAGTATGAGACGCCTCCTTATGTTCATGCACAGTGCATGCATCAGTCTGTCCTCTTGAATTTAAAATCGTCTTCTCTCGGGTGAAAGGGAAGCAGTTCAATTGGCATAACAACAGCAGCAATTTCCTTGATCAAAGTCTAATGACAAGATGCAAATCTCTGAGCCAAAGAACTGTCACTCTGCAATGACTTATGTTTCTCATGATTGTCCCATTTATCCTCTACAGTTCTTATAAAACCTATGGGGTCCTTCAGATTTTTGCTGGGGTAACACAATACAGAGTTCGACTGGCTATTCACGAACGTGACTGTTCAAAACTTGACAGCGCAATAGTTTAATTCAGTTCACAAAGTACTGCCAATCTTCGAGTCTTGGTGTACACAATTGAGGACAGAGTGGATTTACCCTCAGATGCCCCCTCTTTCGAGACATTATCCCTGCAGTGCCTGAATAGTGCAGCCTTTTACCCCAGCACAGTGTGCCATCATGCTGCAAGACATGTTCAACATTCCACTTGATATGAGACTAGGGATGCACGATATATCGGTTAACGTATCAGAATCGGACAATATTAACTAAAAATGGCAACATCGGTTTCGGCCGATGTCTAGTTTAACGCCGATGTTAAAAACCGATGTTAAAGGTACCATACATACCTACATAAACGTAATAACGCCACGTAAAATTCTGCGCTACACATGAAACAGCATTCCTAACCTAACAACGTCTGCTGTGTGGATCGAGTAGTCAAGTCGAGCAGTCATTTGAAAGGGTAACAAAATTTCAGCGAGACAACTCAAAGGCGACATCCATTAAAGCTAAGATAATGGAATTCATTGCCCTTGACAATCAACCGTTCTCTGTCGTGGGTGATGTTTGCTTTCGCCGACTGGTCGAGCACCGGTACACACTATGAAGTGTGCTATTTTTCAGATGTTGCCCTACCGGAGTTACAGAGTAATAGAGTAAATACTATTAGCTTCACGACATACATAAACTCATCAAAAAAAGAAATGTCCCTTTATCAGGACCCTGTCATTCAAAGATAATTTGTAAAAATCCAAATAACTTCACAGATCTTCATTGTAAAAGGTTTAAACACCGTTTCCATGCTTGTTCAATGAACCATAAACAATTCATGAACATGCACCTGTGGAACTGTCGTTAAAAGACTAGCTTTAGCTTGGTACCTAGCACCAATACAACCAGCCTGAAAACAATGACCAGTAGAAACTGCAGTCATTTTCATTATTCTTAGCAATAATTTAGGAATCCTTGTAAGTATTAGCTAGGCTGCCACTTGTTGTTCGCCTATTGAAATTGAACTTCAGTTCATGAAAAAAATAGCTAGCCAGCCACTTAACCCTGTTGCCCAAAGCTAACGTTATAAGCAGCCAGCTAGCTTCATCTGGCTAGTGATGCTCGACCAGACCAGGTTGTGTTGTGAAGCTAGCCACAATAAGGATTAGGCACAAGTGGAGATTGCGGTTTGCCTTCAAGATTAAAGTATGTAATTGACAGTGATGCAAATGAATATAAATAGTATAATTCTGCCATACTTTTATTTTGAAGGCTAACCACAAAGTCCACTATTGTGGCTAACCCTTATTGTGGCTAGCTTCACATCGATGGAGCCGACAACCATTAATCAAATAAGAACGGTCTTATAAATTAGGGTTATTTTAGATGACACCTAGGAATATAGTTAGCTACTGAAACAGACTACATCGTGCTATTTGACGTGCATCTTTTTTGACACACAAAGCCCCAAACGGCGTTCCATAGAAATCCTGGTTGAGAATGAAACGACTGAACAGCAAAAAAAAAAATCACAGCAAGTGTAAGAAATAGGTTTTGATTATGTTTTACTGGTAATGGGGACATACGTAAATGCGAACAAAATAACTCTTTGGTCAGTGTGGTGTGTGTGTGTGTGTAACCTTTATTTAACTAGGTAAATTAGTTAAGAACAAATTCTTATTTACAATGACGTCCCGGACAACGCCGAGTCAATTGTGCGCTGCCCTATGGGACTCCCAATCACGGCGGGATGTGATACCGCCTAGATTCGAACCAGGGACTGTAGTGATGCCTCTTGCACTGAGATGTAGTGCCTTAGACGGCTGCGTCCATGTGTGTGTGTTAACTATTTAACTGTACTATAATGCTTAAAAGGCCGCAAAAATGTAATAAATCGGTACCGTTTTTTGGCAAGGAAAATATTGGATATCGGTATCGGCCAAAAATGTCATATACGTGAGACGTTAGAGCTCTTCAGAGAATTTGCTAACAACTTTATGCATATTTGCCTATAGGATAATATTCGCCACCTGAGGAAGTGGGAACTCAAATCTTTGCTAGATTGCTAACAATAAATATGATTGTTGCTATATAGCCATGTAAGCGAATTGATGAATATATCTGTAACGGTAGACTAATGTTCTACAATGCCTAGGCTACTTCTAGGCCTGCAAATGGTGCGCTCGGCTCCTCAGGATCAAACCTATCCTACAGACTTCTCCGGTTGTAGAGTGGTATGAACTCAATATTAAGAGGTGAGAAATAAATGTGACTCTCCTCTGTAACTAGAACAATATTTGCTTTTAAAATTGTGTTTTCCCACAATTGTATTTTGTGTCACAGTGGGGAGAGGGAGAAAGAGGCTCGCTCACAAAGCAGCCGACAGCAAAACAGAGACAGGCAGATGGTGCCTTCAGAAAGTATTCATAGCCATTGACTTAATCCACATTTTGTTTCATTACAGCCTGAATTCAAAATGGATTAAATATGTTTTTTTCTCACCCATTTACATACAATATCCCATAATGACAAAGTGAAAACATTTACATTTATTGAAAAAGAAACAATTACCTAATTTACATAAGTATTCATAAAATATGGAACAACCCTGCATAGAGCTGGCCATCCGACCAAACTGAGCAACCAAGCAAGATGGACCTTTGTCAGGGAGGTGACCAAGAACCCAATGACCATTCTGACAGAACTACAGAGTTCCTTAGCTGAGCTGGGAGAACCTGCCAGAAGGAAAACAGTCTCTACAGCACTTCAACAATCTGGACATTATGGGAGAGCGGCCAGACAAAAGCCACTCCTGAGAAAAAGACACATGAAAGCACGCCTGGAGTTTGAAAGACTGTGATCCTAAGGCAAAAGATTGTGGTCTGATGAGACAAATGTAACTCTTTGGCCTGAATTGAAAGCGCTCCTGTATGTCTGGAGAAAACCAGGCACAGAGCATCACCCGATTAAAGCCATCCCTACCGTGAAGCATAGTGGTGGCAGCATCATGCTATGCTTTTCAGCAGCAGGGACTGGGAGACTGGTAAGGATAGAGGGAACAATGAATGGAGGCAAATCCTTGACTAGAACCTGCTTCTGATTGCAAACAACTTTAGACTGGGGCGAATATTTATGTTCCAAAAGGACAATAACCCCAAGCATACAGCAAAAGCAACACTGGTCTTTAGAAAAAGAATGTGAAAGTCCTTGAGTGGCCCAGCCAAAAGCCAGATTTGAATCCCATTGAAAATCTGTAGAAAGACTTGAAGTTTGCTGTTCATTGCCGCTCCCCATCTAATTTAAGAGCTTGAGAAAATCTGCAGGGAAGACTGGGAGAAAATCCCCAAATCTAGATGTGCAAAACTGATTTAGACATACCCAAGACAACAAAGCTGTAATTGCCACCAAAGGTGCTTCTACAAGGCATTGAATCAGGGGTGTGAATACTTATGTAAATTAGATATTTCTGTATTTAATTTTCAATATATTTGCAAAAAAAAAATGTTTTTCACTTTATCAACATGGGGTATTGTGTGTAGGAAAAAAATATATTTTATCCAGTTTGAATTCAGGCTATAACACAAAATGTGGAATAACTCAAGGGGTATGAATACTTTCTGAAGGCACTATACTCTTTCACAGCAGGAATCAAAATAATGCACACGCTATTACTGTTGACCAAATAATGTTGAACAATCTACAAGAACGTTATATAGAGAGAAAAAAAAAAATCACAGAAAATGACTGACGTACACAAAATGCTTTGGTAAGAGGAAGGCAATGTGGGCCTCGTAATGCTCAGTGCAGGAGACCCATCAGCATGCTGGGCCACAAGCCTGAGGGGAGTTTAACCGTCTAATCTCCCACCATGCATATGACTTAGCATGGATGTCAGTTTGTGCAGGCGAGCAGTAGGACAGAGAGGACGTGTTTGTGCCTGATGAGAAGCAGATGACAGTTTGATGTGTCAATATCTGGGTCTCCCTTTAACACTAAGGGAGGAAAACATGCCTGCTCTTTGTGCACTTTAATCTAGCCAGCTGGCTGCTATATTAAGATTATTTTTTGTGCTTTTGTGAGTCATGCTGAATGAAATGAAGATTCTGGCATGGTGTATACATTTCTGATGCCTTTGTGGATGAACGGCCCAACTCTTTCATCAAAGAAAGAGTACAATTTTCCATCATCAGTGTATCACATGAATGAAAGGAACATTTACAATTGCATGTCAAAGCGCCATGTTACCTTACACTCTAGGGAATTTCACACAAAGCTTTTGTGCTGGCTATTCAGTCACAAGGAGTTCTGCATCTGAAATATTTATTTGCAAAGGGCAGAAAATCTGAAAAGGTTTCAATTATTCAGCTTTCATTAAAATAAAATATTTTAAAAAGATGAGTCCCTTATGCCTGCTTATGGATGATTCAGACATCTTGATCAAAAAAATACCAATGAAAGCCCCCTTAACTCAGTAATTAAAGAGCAGGGAAAGTAAACCAGCAGGGGACGGCAATTTCCATCTGCACTTCACAACACATAGACGGAGGGGATTAGTCAAACTGATTTAATCCAATAACTTTCACCTTTCTGTTGTTGGTTTAGTGAACCATGTTCACATTATAAATACCGGGAAGCTAACTTTGCTGAAGACTGAAAGACTTGTGTTTGCATCAAGTTAATGCCCAGGATTTATCTCAGCAGCCTAACTGTCTTGTGGTATGCAGACGACCCAGGTGGATCACATATCCAAGAAAGTATGAATTAAGACTGACTGTTCATAGAACTCCAAAAAATGATTTTAAATACCAAGACAACAACCATAATTGCATTTCAGGTGATGACAAATCCACTCCACCACGAAAGCCAACTTTTATTAGGCTGAATCATGAAGATGTCCTCTTAGTAATGTACTGTTGGACAGGCTATACCAGAGTAGAGACAGCAATGATCTTATCATTTTGTCAACAGAGTTCCAAATTCATCACCGGTACATATGGTTCAATTCCACCAGCAAAAATACAATCAGCACCAACATTGACCAACTGTCCACATGACAAATGTGTTGTTTATGAGTATGTGAGGTCCCTCAGTCACAGGGTTAGGGCCAAAGGTATTTTCAGCACCAAGGTCAACATAACAGAGACTCCTTTCCTTTTCTGATAGTGATTGTTCACTCTGCAGTCACACATGAAGCATTCCTGAATATTGTTCTGGTATGATGTAATAGGCCTAATGTGTGATGTAGTTTGACTGGAGGACACTGCAGAATTTCCTGTGCTGGAATACTCTGGAACACTCAGTCCACCTGTCAACCTCAGCGAGAGAGGCTGCTTAGCGAGACCGGAGGTTTCAGGCTAGGAGTATGAAATTAATTTACTTCACACCTCTGGCAGACTTTAAATCAGGACCCATTCACCTCTGATGGGAGGACTAACAGCAGGAGGCTGGAAGCACTTACCACAGCTTAACGCCAAATGGGAAAAGACACCAAGGGGTGGCAGATAATGTTTCTGGTTTTGCTGTACAGGAGAGTTACATTATACTGGATTGTGATGAGAAATAATTACAAAACAAAAAGTCCCAACATAGCCTAATGAACTGCACAATGAAGGACCTTCAAACACAGTAAGAACATAGGCTTGTTGATGTGTAGCCTAACAGATTATGCAATTAACAGTCCAACAGTTTGGCCTAGTTTAATACCGTATCATACATCCATGTCTCCCTCCTTGAAGCTCTTTGTGGATGAGGGGGAACACTGTCTCCAGTACTGTAATTTCATTTCAGCTACCAGCCCTTTCATGTCCAGGGTAGTGAGAAGATGGTGAAACTTCTGAAGGAGATGTATTTTTAACAAGAGCTTTTACGGGAGTACAATAGAAGCCGTGTAACAGGAGACCTCCGGAGACCAGGTGGGAATGAGTAAGTTAGTATGCCTACTAAATGTCTTCATCTATGAAATATGCATGCTGACGTTTTCTCTGACGTAGTGATCAAACATGTACGCATACGAGGGCCTTCACCACCTGACATCGGGTTACTGTGATTAGCTTGCCATGTCTAGATGGACGTTATGTACGCAGGTTGACATTTGTCATGAATCTTGCCTTTGAGGCAAAACTGAGCAATTTCCACAAGATAGGCCAGCAGCAATGTCAAAATTGGTTATATTGTAAAAACTCATGAAACAAAAATGAGCTTTTTGGTCTTCATTTAAGGCTAGGTTGAGGCATTAGGGTTAGCAGTGTGATTAAGGTCAGGTATAAAATTAGATTTTATTACTTAGTGGCTGTGCCAGCTAGAGACCACTCTGCAGAGCGGCCTCCAGGGCAAGATTAATGACAATAAATGGCAACCTGCGTTATGTACGGCCATGTGGAACGTAAAACTATACATTGAACAAAGCCAACAAAACTGGCAGGCTAGAATAGACATTACATGATCTTATGACTTTTTGCCATTTCACTTTCCAAACTTTACCATCTACCTGTGTCCACCATGACTAAAAGCTCCACTCTGCACACACTAGACAAAGCCAACAAAACTGACTTGAGCAATCTGGCTCTAACTTCTACATTGCAGGCCAACAGCTGTCAGCAGCATATCCTCTTGGTCAACTTGGTGTCCAAACTTTAAGAGATCCACCTGCCTCCTTCCGTCTCTCGTTCCAGGTACGGAGCAGCACCTTCCAGATCATTAGTCTGGGCAACACTCCACCGCCCAATCAGATCAGAAGCCCTCACTAATAACCAGTGGGAGGCCAATTAGACTGAAGAGCTCGTGTCTCATTTGACAGTTCTCACCATTCCTCCACGAGAGGGGGTCCATTATTGCAGTCCAGTGACCGTTAAAGCCAATTATTAGAACTGCTATGAAGACAGGACTCAGCTTAACAGACAATTTTTAACTATTATTGTGAGCATATTGATTCCAGTGTCCCTGACTCCCCCATTGATGAAACAAATGGGTCTAGCTTGCTGCAGGAAATTCAGTCATCATGCCATTGTATCCACAGTTAAATCTTGTGATACAGTTTGTGTCAGTGATGTTTTGCAGAGGGCAGAGCTAGTGTAGCTTCTATGACAGACAAGGAAAGACTATGACAAAAAGTATATTGGTTATTAATATATTGGTTAAAAGTATATTGTTATTATATTCGTTACGTTGGCTCATTCTCTCAATTTACAAAGTATTGTAAATTGGCCTTGGGCAGAAGAGAACTAGATCCTTTGGAGTCAGGGCAGGACTGACAAAATCATTGCGGGAGCTGATCAGAAAGAAATAAGACTGGAGTAAACATTTCCCTAATATGGGCTCAAACAGGGTTTCTGTGAAATTTCTGTAAAAATGTTGAAGACTACTTTCCCAGCCAATGCTTCCAATCTCCTCTGCCAAGATGGAAAGTAGCCTACACTAGGCTGTACCTGTATCCACTTTGCATTTACGCAGAATGAACGGCTAACACTCCAATTATCATAAACTATTCAAACAGGTTCATTGGAACTAAATCTTACTTGGCCTGTAACTCATATTCCAATAAGGGTAGGTTTACATTGCAGACATTCACATCCTAGGTAAATAATGGCAACAGCTAACAGACACAGTCCTAATGAGTCAACTGAGAAGTGTGAGAGTGCTCTATACCAGCCTCTCAATCACACATAACAGCCATTGATTTCTGTCCTTGAGGAGACTAGAGTAGTCAGGGCTACAAGCACAAAGCAGCACTGAGCATGGCTGATCCTCTGCTGCTGACAGTCTCAACTCATTGCATAATATAGGCTAGCGACAGGCTAATTCTGTATGGTACATTTAGCTGACATCCTAATATCAAATACAAATGCTAAGCTATGCATTTACAGCTCTTCTGACTACAAGAGAGTAACCTTACTCCATTTGGATAGTGAGGACACCTAAACCAGAGCAGTCATTAAATGACCCCCCATGCATCAACAAAACAGGATATTCAGTGACATGCCGTCATGCGTTATTGTTGCAGTGTGCGGTCATGGAGCCACCTGCACCCTGGATCAATCAGACAGATTCATGAAGCAGAACCTGCTGACATGACGGATCCAGAGGCTCCCATCACATCCAGCTGCTACAGTAACTGACCACTGCTCAGCTCACATAGAAATCTGCAGAGGAAACCAGGTCGGGCCCAAACACTGCTAAAGTGGAAGTATTATACACTAGAGACCAGGGCAGACTACAGTATAAATAGAAACGGATCTCCTTATAAAAACAAAAAGAGCCCCAGATGCCTTGCATTTAATCCTAGTCTTATTTACAAACCCTGGCAGCCCTCACCTGTAGAGAATTTAATCAGCTGGGCTTCAAACTGTGTGTTTCAAAGCTCTGTTTAACCTTTGGCTGGCAACAAACTGTAATGCGATATAAATTTTACTCTTAGCTGGAACTAACGCATAAATTGAACAGCAAAAGTGAACGAGAAATAGGTTTTGTGATTTAAATTGAGTTTCTTTGCTCTACATGCACGTCTAATTCAGAATGAGTAGCAGGGGAACCATTGCTCCTCTCTGGTCCAATAATAACACTCCCTCCAGATGTGGTGAGTTAAAGGAGAAACGACAGCCATGGAGCATCGTCCTCCATTTGGGGCTTTCTGTCCCAGTCAATCATCACCAAGGTAGTGCTGCCCAGCGCTCCTCCAATACACACAGCCTCATGGGAACAGAACTGTAGACATTGGCTGGTTCTATTGAGAGAGACTGGAGTCTGTCCCAGAGTCACCTCAGCTCTGCAGCAGTTCAGCTGCTTCAGCCTTGACACGGAAGAACACTGCAACAGAACAGTCTCTCAAATTCCAATGATTAGCCAATGTCGTCTCATCCCCTCTAGATTATGGAGAACAACACAGGGTACTTCACATCTATCCTGTCATTCTTGTGTGCCTGGTGATTATGGTGACTAACATTCCTAGTGACTTTGCCAACAGGGGCATAGAGTAGCAGACGAGGGCCAACCCAAGTTTTGAATCAAAGTTAGGATTAACAGACGTGCCTCAGAGGTTCAGGATTAGACCAGTAAGGACAAACTTTACCTCATTATTGGACTGAGATCTACAGACCTGAGTGAGACCCCATATTTCACTGACATTACCAGTAATAAGCCACTAATCCCTCAAATCTCACCAAAGACGGGCAATTTCAGGAGAAATTCACCTTATGAGCACTGCTGCAGATTAATGTCTTTGCGGAGCTGCTTGGGTAATGATCCAAATGCATTTCCATCTGGAGGCGAGCTTTCCACTTTGGTGTCCCCATCAAAGGCTCATCTTCCAGGCATTTACACAAGTGTCGTCTAAAAAGCCCACTGCTTTCAAGTCCTTTATGTTCCCACACACATTCAAAATGTGTCATATTACGGATGGGTTGCTTGCTTCTTTTGCTGCTGCGCCATCAATTTAAGCTGGCACTGCAACCCTAATAGCTGATTAATCTACTAGCCACTATGGGAAGGTTTACACTACAAAACCCAGAAATTGCTTTTTTTGAGCATGTGGTGTAGCAATAGTTTAAGAATAAATTGTAAACATCTCTGCTAATGCAAATGAGGCTGTCAAAAAGTTTATTCCAAGAAATAAATTACTTTCATTTTCTTCACACAGTGTGGTGTAGGCTACGCTCTTCTTGACAGTAAGGAACTGTTTAGTATTATGCCCACACAAACACCTCCCACGCAGAGCACTAACCAATAGTGTGCTCCATTGATTTCTTTACCAGATGGAAGTCAAAAAGGAAGGATTATATTTATCCTCAGCAGGGTTTCCGTTAGCCGGTAATAGCCCGATTTTGGCAAATCAAAAAAAATAAAAAGCCAATAAATAAAACTGTCACTGGCCAATAGTCCAGGAGAAGAAAAATAAATAAATCGCATTGCAAGATATTGCTTTTTTGCTTAATCATTGATGCAAATACCCATCGATCGAAATACATTTGACCGGTTATGCTTAACTTCTCTGGGATATGTGGGATATGTGGGACGCTAACGTCCCACTTGGCCAAAAGCCAGTAAAAATGAAGAGCGCCAAATTCAAACAAATTACTATAAAAATCAAACTTTCATTAAATACACATGAAAGATACCAAATTAACGCTACACTTGTTGTGAATCCAGCCAAAACGTCTGATTTCAAAAAGGATTTACGGCGAAAGCACACCAACCGATTATGTTAGGTCAGTACATAGCCACAGAAAAAGACAGCCATTTTTCCAGCCAAAGAGAGGAGTAACAAAAAGCAGAAAGAGATAAAATGAATCACTAACCTTTGATGATCTTCATCAGATGACACGCATAGGACTTCATGTTACACAATACATGTATGTTTTGTTCGTTACACTTCATATTTATATCCAAAAATCTGAGTTTAGGTGGGACGCTACTGTCTCACTTGGCCAAAAGCCAGAGAAAATGCAGAGCGCCATATTCAAATAAATTACTATAAAAATCAAACTTTCATTAAATACACATGAAAGATACCAAATTAACGCTACACTTGTTGTGAATTCAGCCAACGTGTCAGAATTCAAAAATGCTTTATGGCGAAAGCAAACAATGCTAGTATCTGAGGATAGCACCCCAGCTAACAATCACAGACCATCATATTTCAACCCTCCCGGCGCGACACAAAACGCAGAAATAAAAAAATAATTAATGCCTTACCTTTGACGAGCTTCTTCTGTTGGCACTCCAATATGTCCCATAAACATCACAAATGGTCCTTTTGTTCGATTAATTCCGTCGATATATATCCAAAATGTCCATTTATTTGGCGCGTTTGATCCAGAAAAACACCGGTTCCAACTCGTGAAACATGACTACAAAATATCTCAAAAGTTACCTGTAAACTTTGCCAAAACATTTCAAACTACTTTTGTAATACAACTTTAGGTATTTTTTAATGTAAATAATAGATAAAATTGAAGACAGGATGATCTGTGTTCAATACAGGATTAAAACAAACTGTAGCTAGCCTTCTGGTCATGCGCCTCTAAAAACAGGACACAACAAGTGACCCTGATTCAAAATGGCCGTACTTCTTCATTACACAAAGGAAAAACTCTCAACCAATTTCTAAAGACTGTTGACATCCAGTGGAAGCAGTAGGAACTGCAAGAAGGCCAATTAGAAATCTGTATTCCCAATGAAAATCCATTGAAAAGAGAGTGACATCAACAACAAAAAAATCTGAATGGTTTGTCCTCGGGGTTTCGCCTGCTAAATAAGTTCTGTTATACTCACAGGCATGATTCAAACAGTTTTAGAAACTTCAGAGTGTTTTCTATCCAAATATACTAACAATATACATATCTTATCTTCTGGGGATGAGTAGCTGGCAGTTGAATTTGGGTATGCTTTTCATCCAAACGTGAAAATGCTGCCCCCTATCCTAGAGAAGTTAACAGTCTATAGGCTAATTTGCATAATTAAGTGGAATTAAATTGGCGCATGTGTATTTTCGTTAGTTATTTTATCACAAGCGTACAGCATATAGATACAGAGTCTATGAGCGGAAAATCTGTCACAGTGCGAGAGCTGCTGCTACAGTTTCTCAAACAGCTCATTTGTTGCAGCTGTAGTGAAAGGTTATTTTATAAGTCCAGTCATTGCGTAAAAATTCTAAATGCAATCACGTGTTAAAAACAGTTCTTGGCCACGATTAAAAAGAGCTACCATTTTAATTTCTCAATTGGTATTCAATTCGCCATTCAAGTGCATACAGGCAACGGTAGGCGTGTCACACACCACTTTGCAATTAGCTGGAGGCAGTACGCATTTTGAAAACATAATTGTTTGAAACCTGAATGTTTTATTCATATTATGAGGCATGTCTTGCCTTGCTTCAAAGTAAAATACAACCATAGAAATGTGGAGGCAATTATTTATAAAGACTTTCATATGCACTTGAAACCAGTAGCCTATTTCTCTCATGTTCTACTGGTTTCCAAATGAACTTTTGCGCTAACTACCAATGTAACAGTTTAACTTTAGTCCGTCCCCTCGCCCCGACCCGGGCGCGAACCAGGGACCCTCTGCACACATCAACAACAGTCACCCACGAAGCATCGTTACCCATCACTCCACAAAAGCCGCGGACTTAATCGGTTTCGGCTTTTTTGGTCCTCCAATAATCGGTATCGGCGTTGAAAAATCAATCGGTCGACCTCTATTAGCAATCCATGCTAGTTGTTGCATCATTAGATCTCCCCTCTCTACATTTCTAACGGATATTTTCATCTCTGTCACATGAAACCTTGCATGTGCAGTGCGCTTTTGACAACAGGGTTTTCTCGCTAATTGCATTATGGAATGAACATTCGCATGTAGCCTATGGCCTCAAGTTGATTGTTCTGTTAATATGAATTACCATAATCTAAAATGTGATTTCTGTCATTCTGAGCAACGTGGGTGGACGCCCTAATCAGGTTACGCAGCCAATGCATATAAGTCCATTAAATTCAAATGGTACCGGTTCAATGTCAGGCTGAACATTTTCCTGACATAAACCCTGATTCTCAGGCAGATGGAGGGTTGGGGGAAAAGAAAAGTATGGACATTAGCCTCTGACACTGTGTATGCAACTCAATACAGACTGAATCCGCTCAACCCCTTTACCAAGGCATTTTACCCTGGAGCTGGGCGAAATGGAAAAAAATGTATATCATGATACATTGACTCAATTATTACCTTAACTTCACTAGTGTAGGGGGCAGCATTCGGAATTTTGGATGAAAAGCATGCCCAAATTAAACTGCCTGCTACTCAGCCATAAAAGCTAGAATATGCATATAATTAGTAGATTTGGATAGAAAACACTCTGAAGTTTCTAAAACTGTTTGAATGATGTCTGAGTATAACAGAACTCATATGGCAGGCAAAAACCTGAGAAAAAAATCCAACCAGGAAGTGGGAAATCTTTTTTGTAGTTTTTCGACGCTTGGCCTATCGAATATACAGTGTCTCTGGGGTCATATTACACTTCCTAAGGCTTCCACTAGATGTCAACAGTCTTTAGAACCTTGTTTGATGCTTCTACTGTGAAGGAGGGGGGAATGGGAGCTGAATGAGTCAGAGGTCTGCCAGAGTGGCATGAGCTGATCATGCGTGCTCACGTGAGAGTTAGCTTGTGTTCCATTGCATTTCTAAAGACAAAGGAATTCTCCGGTTGGAACATTATTGAAGATTTATGATAAAAACAACCTAAAGATTGATTCTATACTTCGTTTGACATTTCTACAAACTGTAATATGACTTTTCATCTGAACTTTCGCCTGGACTTGCACGCACCTCGTGAGTTTGGATTGTGTACTAAACGCGCAAACAAAAAGGAGCTATTTGGACATAAATGGACTTTATCGAACAAATCAAACATTTATTGTGGAACATGGAGACCTGGGAGTGCCATCAGATGAAGATCAAAGGTAAGTGATTAATTTTAACGCTATTTCTGACTTTTATGACACCTCTCCTTGGTTGGAAAATCCAAAGTCCAGACGAAAAGTCAATTAAAGTCAATTAAAGTTCGTAGAAACATGTCAAACGATGTATAAAATCAATCTTTAGGATGATTTTATCATAAATCTTCAATAATATTCCAACCGGACAATTCCGTTGTCATTAGAAAGGAAAGAGAATGAGCGTCGCGCTCACAGCCACGCGCGAGACTAAACTAATGTCTTTCAGCTTGACCACTTGTTGAAGCTCTTATTTCGATCCCCTTTCACAATACAAGCCTGAAACAACTTCTAAAGACTGTTGACATCTAGTGGAAGCCTTAGGAAGTGCAATATGACCCCACAGATGCAGGATATTGCATAGACAATCACTTAAAAAAACTACAAACCTCAGATTTCCCACTTCCTGGTCGGATTGTTCTCAGGTTTTTGCCTGCCATAGTTCTGTTATACTCAGACATTATTTTAACAGTTTTAGAAACTTTAGAGTTTTTTCTATCCAAATATGCATAACCTAGCTTCTGGGCCTGAGTCACAGGCAATTTACTCTGAGCACGCTTTTCATCCAAACTTCCCAATGCTGCCCCCTATCCCAATGAAGTTAACCTCTTGAGCCTATGGGGGGTGCTATTTCGATCTTGGAAAAATTGGTCTCCAAATTAAACTGCCTCGTACTCAATTCTTGCTCGTACAATATGCATATTATTCTTACTATTGGATAGAAAACACTCTCTAGTTTCTAAAACCGTTCGAATTATGTCTGTGGGTGAAACAGAACTCTTTCTACAGCGAAATCCATGACAGGAACTGCGAAGGTCTGAAAACTAGGCTCTGCTCTCAGATCAGTTTAAAGCTCTGTATGTATCCTATGGGTCGACATGAACTGCACCCGCCTTCCACCGGATGTCAGTAACCAATGAGAAGTGGAATGGACTTTCTACGTAGCTCTCAGAGTTTATAAAAGGCCAAGGAGCGAGGGGACCTCTCTTTTCAACGCTCGCCATTACGCAAAGCAAGACCTCAGGATGGCGTTTTGAAACGCTCAGTTATCGACCTTAGATATATCCGTCTGTAATTTAATTCGATATAGGTGTTAGAAACATCATAACGAAGTTATTTTAAACCGAGTTATATCAGTTTATGCAAGTATATTGCTATTTTCGGAATTTCTTTAGTATTGAGTTTGAGGATTTGGGAATGCTGTGGCCACATAGCTACTAGTTAGCTGCTACTTCCGAAGTTGAACACGACGTTTTACAACCAAGCAACAATTCTTTTGGACAAAGGACCACTTGGCCAAGATTCTGATGGAAGCTCGTCCAAAAGTAAGAGCTATTTATGATGTTATTCCGTATTTATGTGGAAAAATGTAAACGGATTTGTCCGCCATTATTGCGGCACTAGTCTGGCTGTAACGCACACTGTATGTCTAGTAACGTTAATTTTAAAAATCTAACTCAGCGGTTGCATTAATAACTAATGCATCTTTCATTTCATGTCCAACCTGTATTTTTTAGTCAAGTTTACGATTATTTATACATTAGATTAGGTGCCTTTCCAAGATGGCGCCGGCCAGAATGCATGCCCTGTTGCCACTGATCACATTGTATAACCACGAATTGTGCTGCTAAATATGCACATTTTCGAAAAAAAAACTGTATGGATTGTGTAATATGATGTTACAGGACTGTCATCTGAAGAATTCTGAGAAGGTTAGTGAAAAATTAATTTATTTTGGTGGTGAATACGTTATCGCTGTGTTTGGCTGGAATCAATGCTGTTGTCTGGTTTGCTATTGTGGTAAGCTAATATAACGATATATTGTGTTTTCGCTGTAAAACACTTAGAACATCTGAAATATTGTCTGGATTCACAAGATCTGTGTCTTTCAATTGCTGTAGGCTGTGTATTTTTAAGAAATGTTTTATGATGAGTAATTAGCTAATACACGTTTCTCTCTGTAGTTATTCTAGTCGAGTTGTGATGGTGGGTGCAATTGTAAACTATGATTTATACCTGAAATATGCACATTTTTCTAACAAAACCTATGCTATACAATAAATATGTTATCAGACTGTCATCTGATGAAGTTTTTTCTTGGTTAGTGGCTATCAATATCTTTATTTGGTCGAATTGGTGATAGCTACTGGTGGAGAGAAAAAATGGTGGACTAAGAAAAATGGTGTCTTTTGCTAACGTGGTTAGCTAATAGATTTACATATTGTGTCTTCCCTGTAAAACATTTTAAAAATCAGAAATGATTGCTGGATTCACAAGAAGTGTATCTTTCATCTGGTGTCTTGGACTTGTGATTTAATGATATTTAGATGCTAGTATTTACTTGTGACGCTATGCTAGGCTATGCTAGTCAGCTTTTTTACTGGTGGGGGTGCTCCCGGATCCGGGTTTGGGAGGAACTAGAAGTTAACCTGTTACGGCTAGACGTTCCGCTAGACAACATCCGGTGAAATTGCAGAGCACGAAATTCAAATTAAATTATTAGAAATATTTCACTTTCATAAAATCACAAGTGCAATACACCAAAATAAAGCTTAACTTCTTGTTAATCGAGCTGCCGTGTCAGATTTCAAAAAGGCTTTACGGCGAAAGCAAACCATGCGATTATCTGAGGACAGCACCCCACCATGCAAACACATGAAAATCATATTTCAACCAAGCAGGTGCGACACGAAAGTCAGAAATAACGATATAATTCATGCCTTACCTTTGAAGATCTTCTTCTGTTGGCACTCCAATATGTCCCAGAAACATCACAAATGGTCCTTTTGTTCGATAAACTCCTTTTTTTATCCCCAAAATGTCCATTTATTTGGCGCGTTTGATTCAGAAAAACACTGGTTCCAACTCGCCCAACATGACTACAAATGATCTAATACGTTACCTGTAAACTTGGTCCAAACATTTCAAACAACTTTCCTAATCCAACTTTAGGTATCCTAAAACGTAAATAATTGATCAAATTTAAGACGGAATATACTGTGTTCAATAGCGGATAAAATCAACGTGGAGCTCGTGACCTGGAGCACACACCAAACAAAAGAGTACTCTTGGCTTGACACTCATTCTGAACAGCCGTACTTCTTAATTTCTCAAAGGAAAAACATCAACCAATTTCTAAAGACTGTTGACATCTAGTGGAAGCCATAGGAACTGCAACCAGGTGCCTTATAAATCTAGTTACCCATAGAAACCCAATAGAAAAGTCACCTCCAAAAAAAAAAAATCCTGGATGGTTTGTCCTCAGGGTTTCGCCTGCCAAATAAGTTCTGTTATACTCACAGACATTATTTTAACAGTTTTAGAAACGTTAGTGTGTTTCCTATCCAAACCGTTTAAAAAATGAATTGACTTGAACCAGTCCTACTTGTCCGAAAAACAAGTGGCAAAAAAAGTGAATGTCAAGCCCTAGAAATTATGTAAAAACTCACCTCACAAAATACCCACTTGGATGTACAACACTCTCTGAGGTGACCCTGAGGGGAAAAAGAAATAGAAGTCAAGGCACAATCAGCAGCAATGTTTCTTTCTCACAAGCAACTAGCTCTACGACAGACATGTCTAACACAGTACAAGCAACCCTCAACACAAATCTGGTGATTAGATCCATTCTAGGAGTCATAACATAAGGCCTGCGAGTGGTAAACAGGATTACATCCACATTCATGACCACAACGATCATCATCATTACTTCTGATGCACCGTGGGCTTACGTGAATCATTAAAAGACCACATTTGATTGCATGTAAACAGCTGCTCATCTGTTCAGAGGGGTTGGTTTAAATGCGGAACACATTTCGGTTGAATGCATTCTGTTGTTCAACTGACAAAGTCCTTTCAGACAGTAAGTCCTCTTGACCGCCTTGAACTGATGCCTGTGAGCAAGGAGCTTTTCTTGTGTTGCTAGGTTACAAAACTCTCTTCCATATGAGGCACAATCAGCGATGAGGCACAATCAGCAGCAATGTTTTTCTATCAAGCAACTTTAAGCTTCACGAAAGAGACATGTCTAACAGTACCAGAGACCCTTATCACAATCCAGTGATTAGATCCATTTCACCTGAACTCTAGGAAACATAACTGTGCCGAGCTCCCTGCCTTCCAGGACGTCTATATCAGGCGGTGTGAAAGGAAGGCTCGGAAAAGGGGCACCAGTGCATCAACTCAGCCGCGATCCCAGGGATTATCAACTAGATTCAGAGGGATGCAAATTGACTGCAAGAAGACCAAACAGATATGTTAGACTAAAACAATTATTTTAAACTTTGCTTCCAACTTTGTATACGATCATGTGTGAGAACACTTGGGAACAGATTCCTTAAATAGAAATCACTTTGAGCTGATTTCCCGGTGTTTTTCTTTGTTGCTCAGAAAGCTTGCGGGGACAAATAAAACCAGTTGGAGAACCCTGTTATTGAGCACGACTGACTTTACACTATAGAGGTCCAGACTCCACACCCCTTAGTTGATGCTAGATGTCAGAGGCCTGAAACGGTACACTGCGAAACTCAATTAGGCCATTTAGCTATCCCTTTCTATGCTGAACTAAACACTTACAATGTCAGTCAGTGGATAACACAGTAAGATTGGCAATAGAGTCACCAACAAAACTATTTTGGAAAATATCTGAAAATTAGAAAAAATGTTGGTTCCGTCGCATGGATATCAGTTGCATTGAATGGACATTTTTGTCAAAATTAAGCTAGCCTAAGAAAAAAAGAAATTTGAAATAGAATATATAATGTTTGACTAAAACAATAATTTTAAACCTTGCTCACATTTGTATACAATCACATCTCTTGTGTGAGAGAATACTTGGGAACAGATTCCTTAAATAAAAATAAATTGGGAAAGATATCAGTTTGTCTCTGAACGGTTTGTCCTCTGACAAATCAACTGTAAATGTCAGTGTTCCTCAAGGTTCTGTTTAAGGACCACTATTGTTTTCACTATATATTTTACCTCTTGGGGATGTCATTCGAACACATTATGTTAACTTTCACTGCTATGCGGATGACACACAGCTGTACATGTCAATGAAACATGGTGAAGCTCCAAAATTGCCCTCGCTAGAAGCCTGTGTTTCAAACATAAGGAAGTGGATGGCTGCAAACTTTCTACTTTTAAACTCGGACAAAACAGATATGCTTGTTCTATGTCCCAAGAAACAACGAGATCGTCTGTTGAATCTGACAATGAATCTTGATGGTTGTACAGTCGTCTCAAATAAAACTGTGAAGGACCTCGGCGTTACTCTGGACCCTGATCTCTCTTTTGACGAACATATCAAGACTGTTTCAAGGACAGCTTTTTTCCATCTACGTGACATTGCAAAAATCAGAAACTTTCTGTCCAAAAATGATGCAGAAAAATGTATCCATGCTTTTGTTACTTCTAGGTTAGACTACTGCAATGCTCTACTTTCCGGCTACCCGGATAAAGCACTAAATAAACTTCAGTTGGTGCTAAATACGGCTGCTAGAATCCTGACTAGAACCAAAAAAAATATATCATATTACTCCAGTGCTAGCCTCCCTACACTGGCTTCCTGTTAAGGCAAGGGCTGATTTCAAGGTTTTACTGCTAACCTACAAAGCATTACATGGGCTTGCTCCTACCTATCTTTCCGATTTGGTCCTGCCGTACATACCTACACGTACGCTACGGTCACAAGACGCAGGCCTCCTAATTGTCCCTAGAATTTCTAAGCAAACAGCTGGAGGCAGGGCTTTCTCCTATAGAGCTCCATTTTTATGGAATGGTCTGCCTACCCATGTGAGAGACGTAGACTCGGTCTCAACCTTTAAGTCTTTAATGAAGACTCATCTCTTCAGTAGGTCATATGATTGAGTGTAGTCTGGCCCAGGAGTGTGAAGGTGAACGGAAAGGCTCTGGAACAACGAACCGCCCTTGCTGTCTCTGCCTGGCCGGTTCCCCTCTCTCCACTGGGATTCTCTGCCTCTAACCCTATTACAGGGGCTGAGTCACCGGCGCTCTTCCATGCCGTCCCTAGGAGGGGTGCGTCACTTGAGTGGGTTGAGTCACTGACGTGATCTTCCTGTCTGGGTTGGCGCCCCCCCTTGGGTTGTGCCATGCCGGAGATCTTTGTGGGCTATACTCGGCCTTGTCTCAGGAATGTAAGCTGGTGATTGAAGATATCCCTCTAGTGGTGTGGGGGCTGTGCTTTGGCAAAGTGGGTCGGGTTATATCCTGCCTGTTTGGCCCTGTCCGAGGGTATCATCGGATGGAGCCACAGTGTCTCCTGACCCCTCCTGTCTCAGCCTCCAGTATTTATGCTGCAGTAGTTTATGTGTTGGGGGGCTAGGATCAGTATGTTATATCTGGAGTACTTCTCCTGTCTTATCCGGTGTCCTGTGTGAATTTAAGTATGCTCTCTCTAATTCTCTCTTTCTTTCTCTATCGGATGACCTAAGCCCTAGGACCATGCCTCAGGACTACCTGGCATGATGACTCCTTTCTGTCCCCAGTCCACCTGGCCGTGCTGCTGCTCCAGTTTCAACTGTTCTGCCTGCGGCTATGGAACCCTGACCTATTCACCGGACGTGCTACCTGTCCCAGACCTGCTGTTTTCAACTCTCTAGAGACCGCAGGAGCGGTAGAGATACTCTTAATGATCGGCTATGAAAAGCCAACTGACATTTACTCCTGAGGTGCTGACTTGTTGCACCCTCGACAACTACTGTGATTATTATTATTTGACCATGCTGGTCATTTATGAACATCTTGGCCATGTTCTGTTATCATCTCCACCCGGCACAGCCAGAAGAGTACTGGCAACCCCTCATAGCCTGGTTCCTCTCTAGGTTTCTTCCTAGGTTTTGGCCTTTCTAGAGAGTTTTTCCTAGCCACCGTGCTTCTACACCTGCATTGCTTGCTGTTTGGGGTTTTTGGCTGGGTTTCTGTACAGCACTTTGAGATATCAGCTGATGTAAGAAGGGCTATATAAATACATTTGATTTGGGGCTGATTTCCTGATGTTTTTACAGTAAAAAAATAAAAAATAAGATTATAATTTTTTGCTCAGAAAGCTTGTGGGGGAAAATTCGGCCCGTGGGTCACCAATTAGGGAACCCTGCTCTATCCCCAAGTCATAAGACTGATATAATCTGTCTGTAAACAATTGCTGGAAGAAATACTTGTGACATGCACAAAGTAGATATACAAACAGACTATCCAAAACTATAGTTTGTTAACAAAACATGTGTGGAGTGGTTGAAAAACTAGTTTTAATAACTCCAACCTAAGTGTACGTAAACTTCCAACTTCAACTGTATATTGACTCTACAAACTATATACGCTGCTCCTACTTTGTTTATCATATCTCTAGATGCGCGCCAAAAGAACTGGAAAACCCATCACCGGCCCAAGCCGATAGTGGTCAACTTCCTGAGGTTCAAGGACATGGTAGCTGTTCCGGTAAAAGCCAAGAACTTAACTTCTTTATGATAGGGGGCAGCATTTTCACTTTTGGATGAATTGCGTGCCCATAGTGAACTGCCTCCTACTCTGTCCCAGATGCTAATATATGCATATTATTATTACTATTGGATATAAAACACTCTGAAGTTTCTAAAACTGTTTGAATGATGTATGTGAGTATAACAGAACTCATATGGCAGGCAAAAACCTTAGAAAAAATCCAAACAGGAAGTGAGAATTCTGAGACTGGTCAATGTTCAACTCATCGCCGATTCAATTCCCTGTAAGATATGGATCTATTTGCACTTCCTCTGCCTTCCACTCGATGTCAACAGTCTGTAGAACGCTGAATCAAGCCTCTAGTGTGATGTGGGGCCGGATGGGAGGTGTTTCAGTCATTGGTCTGGCAGAATGCCAGTTCCTGGTCACGCGCTTTCCTCATGATATCGCCTTGCGTTCCATAACTTCTACAGACATGAAGGAATGCTCCGGTTGGAACGTTATTGGATATATATGATAACAACATCCTGAAGATTGATTCTCTACTTAGTTTGACCAGTTTATTCGACCTGTTATATAATTTTTTGAAGTGTATGTCCGAGTTCGCCTGCATTTGCGCGTGCGTTTGGACATTCGCACTAAACATGCTAGCAAAAGTAGCTACTTCGATAATGTCCATTACTTATGTCTAACAAAACAACGATTTATTGTGGAACTAGGATTCCTGGGAGTGCATTCTGATGAAGATGATCAAAGGTAAGGGAATATTTATGATGTAATTTCTGTTGACTCCAACATGGCGGAGAAATGTTATGTTTGAGCGCCGTCTCAGATTATTGCATGGTGTGCTTTTTACGTAAAGTTTTTTTGAAATCTGACACAGCGGTTGCATTAAGAACAAGTGTATATTTAATTATATGTAAAACATGCATCTTTCATCAAAGTGTATGATGAGTATTTCTGTTATTTGACGTGGCTCTCTGCAATTTCTCCGGATATTTTGGAGGCATTTCTGAACATGGCGCCAATGTAAACCGAGATTTGTGGATATAAATATTAGAGGTCGACCGATTATGATTTTTCAACGCCGATACCGATTATTGGAGGACAAAAAAAGCCGATACCGATTAATCGGCCGATTAAAAAAAAAATATATATATATATATATCATACACACACACACGTTTGTAATAATGACAATTGCAACAATACTGAATGAACAATGAACACTTATTTTAACTTAATATAATACATAAATAAAATCAATGTAGTCAAAAAATAACATGAGAACATATGTTTAGGTTTTTCCTTTGAGAAATGAAGTAGCCATGTTCAGAATGAGGCTCCAGTGAAGTGTACTGTTTGTTAGAGGCGCGTGACCAGAAAGCATGCTACGGAATTAATCGAACAAAAGGACCATTTGTGATGTTTATGGAACATATTGGAGTGCCAACAGAAGAAGCTCGTCAAAGGTAAGGCATGAATTATATCTTTATTTCTGTGTTTTGTGTCGCGCCGGGAGTGTTGAAATATGATGGTCTGTGATTGTTAGCTGGGGCGCTATCCTCAGATACTAGCATTGTTTGCTTTCGCCGTAAAGCATTTTTGAAATCTGACACGTTGGCTGAATTCACAACAAGTGTAGCTTAAATTTGGTATATTGAATGTGTAATTTCATGAAAGTTTAATTTTTATAGTAATTTATTTGAATTTGGCGCTCCGCATTTTCACTGGATGTTGGCCAGGTGGGACACTACCGTCCCACATATCCCAGAGAGGTTAATCAAATCAGATGGCTTATTCATCACAAGCCATTTGATGTTGCCAATTATTTTAATGACTTAAATTGGCAAAGTGGGCAAACAGACAGGAAATGCCAACAACTAAGTGAGCCATCGTACTCACTCATAAAAATAACTAATAGTTAAAGAAAAGCATTGCCAGTTATAATTTTGTAAAGTTAGTGTGGGAGAGGTGGGGAAATTATTGTTATCGATCAATAATAATATACCTTAGATGGAAAGCTACTGAGGATGGTAGCTGACTCTATAGCCACACCTGTCTGTAATATCTTTAATATGAGCCTAGGGGGAAGTATTTGTCCTCAGGCCTGGAGGGAAGCCAAAGTCATTCCACTACCCAAGAGTGCTTATCAGCTTGCTGCCAGCTCTTAGCAAACTGTTGGAAGAAAATGTGCTTCACCAAATACAATGCTATTTCTCTGTAAACAAAATAACAGACTTTCAGCATGCTTACAGAGAAGGGCACTCAACATGTACTGCACTGACAATTGTCTGATGATTGGTTGAAATAAATTGATAATAAAACAACTGTGGGAACTGTACTGTTAGATTTCAGTGCAGCCTTTGACATTATTGACTATAACCTGTTTTTGAAAAAACATGTGTTATGCCTTTTATCTAATAGAACGGAGGGTTTTCTTTAACGTAAGCTTCTCTAATGTCAAACATGTAAAGTGTGTTGTACCGCAGGGCAGCTCTCTAGGCCCTCTACTCTTTTCTGTTTTACCAATGACCTGCCGCTGGCATGTAACAAAGCATGTGTGCCCATGTATGCTGATGACGCAACCATATACGTATTGGGGCAATTCCATTGTAAGGTCAAACGGAGTATGAATGATTAGAAAAATAGCTATTTTATTTTAACTACTTTCATATTTACTTTGAATGTGTGTATTTTGAAGTACAGACTACAATTGGCCTTTACATTTTCCAAATGTAGTGTTATTGTTACAAGGTAGGATACAAAGTCTCAAAATAAGGCTTTTCAATCAACCATATTTTTGATGCAAAGCTAACTTTCATCAAGGGCTTCGGTGATGTGTAATTGGTTGGCTTTCTGTCAGTACTCGTTCTAAGCATAACATTTGTAACCGTTATGAACGCTTCAGTGTTTATGTTAAAAAGCTAGCTGGCTATCGTAATATGTGCGAGTGATCCCTTTTGGGTGTACTCACGTTCTCATATGAACTGCAATGAAGCATTGTTCTGATAACCGGAGCATTGCATGTGATCACATCACATGGCATAATAACAGTCTTAATTTCACAAACATAATTAAAGAAATGTTCACCAGTCATGCGGAGTTTGTTGACTTCCTGAGTAAGCACAGGTACTCCCCCAGAGACAATATTGGTCTGTATCTGTGTGGTCTGCACTGCGGCGATAGAGGCACTCACGCATTTGAGAACTGCAGCTGTCAAGCCTGAGGTGATTTACAATCTAACAAGAAATTGACTAAAGTGCGAACCCTGTGCCATTGGTAGGGTATTAAAAAAAAATTGTGGGAAGGACGGCTCATTATAATGGCTGGAACGGAGTGAATGAAATGGCATCAATCACATGGAAAACCACGTGTTCGATGTATTTGACAGTATTCCACTTATTCCGCTCCTGTGGAGCGCAAATACAGTACAAGTCAAAAGTTTGGACACACCTACTCATTCAAGGGTTTATCTTTATTTTTACAATTTTCTACATTGTAGAATAATATTGAAAACACCAAAACTATGAAATAACACATATGGAATCATGTAGTAAACAAAAAAAAGTGTTACATTATTTAAAGTAGCCAACCTTTGCCTTGACAGCTTTGCACACTCCTGGCATTCTCTCTTAATATATTCAAGTTAATGGTGATTTCTTGGCTTATGAGGTACACTGAATTTTCAGATGACTACAACAGTATCATGATGAAATTTGGTGAAGAAATCTTTAATACACTGCTCAAAAAAATAAAGGGAACACTAAAATAACACATCCTAGATCTGAATGAATGAAATATTTTTATTAAATACTTTTTTCTTTACATAGTTGAATGTGCTGACAACAAAATCACACAAAAATTATCAATGGAAATCAAATTTATCAACCCATGGAGGTCTGGATTTGGAGTCACACTCAAAATTAAAGTGGAAAACCACACTACAGGCTGATCCAACTTTACATTTACATTTAAGTCATTTAGCAGACGCTCTTATCCAGAGCGACTTACAAACTTTGATGTAATGTCCTTAAAACAAGTCAAAATGAGGCTCAGTAGTGTGTGTGGCCTCCACGTGCCTGTATGACCTCCCTACAACGCCTGGGCATGCTCCTGATGAGGTGGCGGATGGTCTCCTGAGGGATCTCCTCCCAGACCTGGACTAAAGCATCCGCCAACTCCTGGACAGTCTGTGGTGGATGGAGCGAGACATGATGTCCCAGATGTGCTCAATTGGATTCAGGTCTGGGGAACGGGCGGGCCAGTCCATAGCATCAATGCCTTCCTCTTGCAGGAACTGCTGACACACTCCAGCCACATGAGGTCTAGCATTGTCTTGCATTAGGAGGAACCCAGGGCCAACCGCACCAGCATATGGCCTCGCAAGGGGTCTGAGGATCTCATCTCGGTACCTAATGGCAGTCAGGCTACCTCTGGCGAGCACATGGAGGGCTGTGCGGCCCCCCAAAGAAATGCCACCCCACACCATGACTGACCCACCGCCAAACCGGTCATGCTGGAGGATGTTGCAGGCAGCAGAACGTTCTCCACGGCGTCTCCAGACTGTCACATGTGCTCAGTGTGAACCTGCTTTCATCTGTGAAGAGCACAGGACGCCAGTGGCGAATTTGCCAATCTTGGTGTTCTCTGGCAAATGCCAAACGTCCTGCACGGTGTTGGGTTGTAAGCACAACCCCCACCTGTGGACGTCGGGCCCTCATACCACCCTCATGGAGTCTGTTTCTGACCGTTTGAGCAGACACATGCACATTTGTGGCCTGCTGGAGGTCATTTTGCAGGGCTCTGGCAGTGCTCCTCCTGCTCCTCCTTGCACAAAGGCGGAGGTAGCGGTCCTGCTGCTGGGTTGTTGCCCTCCTACGTCCTCCTCCACGTCTCCTGATGTACTGGCCTGTCTCCTGGTAGAGCCTCCATGCTCTGGACACTACGCTGACAGACACAGCAAACCTTCTTGCCACAGCTCGCATTGATGTGCCATCCTGGATGAGCTGCACTACCTGAGCCACTTGTGTGGGTCGTAGACTCCATCTCATGCTACCACTAGAGTGAAAGCACCGCCAGCATTCAAAAGTGACCAAAACATCAGCCAGGAAGCATAGGAACTGAGAAGTGGTCTGTGGTCACCACCTGCAGAACCACTCCTTTATTGGGGGTGTCTTGCTAATTGCCAATAATTTCCACCTGTTGTCTATTCCATTTGCACAACAGCATGTGAAATTTATTGTCAATCAGTGTTGCTTCCTAAGTGGACAGTTTAATTTCACAGAAGTGTGATTGACTTGGAGTTACATTGTGTTGTTTAAGTGTTCCCTTTATTTTTTTGAGCAGTGTATATTAACACTCATTTTGCATTCATAACTGTCAATTTTCCTCTAAAGTATTTATGAAAATATTAATATTTTCATCATTGTTGTTTTTGTGTAGGCAAGCCTTCCTTTCAAAGTGTCTTAATATTTTACCCTAAGACCTTGAGATTCACAGACTTTTGCCGATGCGTCTGTTCTCCCAAAAATACCTGTCCTTAAACTGGTCCTGAACATCTAAAACTAAAAGCATTGTATTTGGTACAAATCATTCCCTAAGTTCTAGACCTCAGCTGAATCTGATAATGAATGGTGTGGCTATAGAACAAGTTGAGGAGACAAAATTACAGTGTTACCTTAAATTGTAAACAGTCATGGTCAAAGAATATAGATTCAATGGTTGTAAAGATGGAGAGGTCTGTTCGTAATAAAGAGATGCTCTGCTTTTATGACACTGCATACCAAAAAGCAAGTCCCGCAAGCTCTAGTTTTGTCTATCTGATTATTGTCCAGTCGTGTTGTCGAGTGCTGCAAGGAAAGACTTAGTTATGCCGCAGCTGGCCCAGAACAGAGCAGCATGCCTTTCTCTTCATTGTAATCAGAGGGCTAATATAAATACTATGCATGCCAGCCTCTCTTGGCTAAGAGTTGAGGAGAGTGACTGCATCACTTATTTTTATAAGAAACATTAACGTGTTCAAAATTCAAAACTGTTTGCATAGTCAGCTTACACACAGCTCTAACACACACTTTCCCCACCAGACATGCCACCAGGAGTCTTTTCAGTCCCCAAATCCAGAACAAATTCAAGAGAGCGTACAATATTACAGAGACATTATTGCATGGAACTCCCATCGCATATTGCTCAAATGAAAGGCAAACCTGGTTTTAAAAAAACAGAAAGCAACACCTCACAGCACCTCTCCCCTATTTGACCTAGATAGTTTGTGTGTATGTATTGATATGTAGGCTACGTATTCTATTTTTAAATTGATGTAGTTCTGTCCTTGAGCTGTACTTATCTATTAATGTTCTGTATTATGTCATGTTTCATGTTTTGTGTGGACCCCAGGAAGAGTAGCTGCTGCTTTTGCAACAGCTAATAGGCATCCTAATAAAATACCAAATACCTAGTTACCTTACGCCTATACATATCAAGGTCGAGCAGTCCAGTAACCCTGCACGGTGTAAATATGGTATTAGAACTGGCCCTGTATATAGCTTACTTACTTCTCATGTTATTTTTATTTCTTGTGTGTTTTTGTTCTACCTTGTGTTATTTTTAGTACTACATTGATATTGATTACTGCATTGTTGGGTTTAGAGCTAGCAAGAATGGAATTGTACTGTACCTGTGGATGTGACATTAAAACTTAAAACCTGAAACATAACATCAGGCCTGTGAGTGGTAAACAGGATTACACGCACATTCATGAGCACAGAGATCACCATCGTTACCTCTGATGCACCGTGGGTGAATCATTAAAAGACCACAGTTACTAATCTGTTCAGACAGTGATTCCTCTTAGCCGCCTTGAACTGATGATGGCTGTGAGTAAGGGGCTGTTCTTGTGTTGCTAGGTTACAAAAAAAATATCCTCCATATGAATAACAAGTTTGTATGTTAGTCCTCCTGGTACAGTCTCCCTGTCTCTTTCTCAGTCTCTCACACACACACTAGGTATAGTAGATAATGAGTTAGAAAGTTCGTAGCTAGCCAACTTAGCTAGCCACGTTGTTTTGCTTTAGGTAGCTAGCTGGTAAATATTTAAACAGTCAAAGCTAGCTCAAGAACCAAATGCTATCCCAGCAGGAGGTAACATTAGCCTAAGCCATAAACCAATATTATGGTACGCAGTAACGTTACTAGCCAGTACCAAGCCTCACCGTCAGCACTTTTCTGTCATATGGGTTCTTTGCTAGCCAGCAGTAACCAACCAGGTAGAGACTAGTATATACACCTAGGTTGAAGATGACAAAGGTTAAGACAACGGGATTCTAATATCCCAGAACTATTTTCAACAACGGGATCAGCCAGCGACACAGAGAGCTAGGCCAACTTTCAGAATGTTTTATATTGTTATAAATCTAGACATTGTTACATCGCATTGTTTATGTATTCCCCATGAAATGTTAATGGGGAGCTAACATGGCTGCCTTATAATGTCGAACTGTCATGTAAATGCATCATATTGCATAAATAGCATTGCCCAATTCTCTAAATGCATGGCTCTGGGACCAGCAGGATGGATATAACGTTATATTTCTATGCCAGAGGGACCAACTATGCTAGTTAGTTACGGCACTCATCGTTAGCAAGACGCTGGTATAGAATTAGGAATAGGATCGCTTTGGGCGCTGGTCCCAGATTTGTGACGACGTTGTCTTTTATATTTTCGATCTAGGTATTCACTAGGAACCAAACAGAACCAGACGGAAGCAAACAGAATTAAACGGGGAGGGGCCTACCTGAATTTGTCCAATAGAAAATCTAGTTTTCGTTGCAAAACGTTTTACGTTTGGAGTAGACGGTTTCGTTTCAAAACGTTTGCAACTGTTTGCTACGGTCTTTGTGCTAACGTTAGCTAGCTACGTAGCTAGGTAACCAAGGACTTGTATAAATAACCGGCCTTATTGCTATCTGTGAGGTAACGTTAGATAACTAGCTAACCGGAAAACCCAATTGATACGAACTGCAAGACATATTACATGGGCTGTGCCTTCTAGTTAACTACCAAACAAATACACGTTCCTAGAGTTATTAACTTAGTTAACTAGCTAACGTTAGTTGGCTGGGTTTGTGACTTAGCTACGTTAGCTAGCCAGCTAACGTTAGCTACCTACACACGCGGAAGTTAACTAGCTAATGCTATAAGAGCGGAATAGTGATAACGATATATCTGTTCACTAAAAGTTCCTTACTTCAGTTGTTTCTTTCACAGTTTCCAGCTTTCAGACGACACCCCTTTCCCGGATCTTTTTGTATGTCCTCTGTTACTAGCTAATAGCTTTGCAAGCCACAGAGGTATAGCACGATGCAAGCCGCACAGAGTTCACAATCTTTGATGCAAGCGACTCACTGGCAACGGCCCTGTCCAGTGGCAGTGTGTCAGCTGACCAAATTACGCGAGATTTTACTGCTGGGTTAAAGTCGGTGCCAAAATAAACTACAAAATTGATTTATGGGAACCCGGAGGACAACAACACGTGTCGAAGGCGTAATAGCGTCCTCTGTCGGAGAACCACTTGGAGAGAAAATCTATGCTCTTCATTTTTTATATGAACTTTACATTACCTGGTAAGTCAATTAAGAATAAATTCTTATTTACAATGACAGCCTACCAGGGAATAGTGGGTTATCTACCTTATTCAGGGGCAGAACAACAGATTTTTACCTTGTCAGCTCGAGAATTTGATCCAGCAACCTTTTAATTACTGACCCAATGCTCTAACCACTAGGCTACCTGCCACCCCTTCATGCTGAAAGTAGGCATTGATCATAAATATTGTCTCTATGGTTTATTTTCCTATTTGACAAATTATTAGACTACATCTGTCATGACCATTCAATCTAAGAGGTAATGTCCTCGATATAAAATATAATTAATTAATTCAAAGATATTGAATTTGGCCACTCAGTTATCTCTAGATACAACAGACTTGGAAAATAAACATTAAACTAGCCTAATCCTTATATAAAGGCTTTGCCTCACTTGCAAGGTAGCCTATCTGGCAGAGGTGGGACGAAGTCACTATAGAGAGAAATAGTAATGGCATCTTTTTGTAGCACAGCTGAAAACTGTTGTCCTAATTAAAGAAGCAATAAAACTGGCCTTCTTTAGACTAGTTGAGTATCTGGAGCATTAGCACTTGTGGGTTCAATTACGGGCTCAAAATGGCCAGAAACAAAGCACTTTCTTCTGAAACTCATCAGTCTATTCTTGTTCTGAGAAATGAAGGCTATTCCATGTGAGAAATTGCCAAGAAACTGAAGATCTCGTACAACATTGTGTACTACTCCCTTCACAGAACAGCGCAAACTGGCCCTAACCAGAATAGAAAGAGGAGTGGGAGGCCCCGGTGCACAACTGAGCAAGAGGACAAGTACATTAGTGAGTCTAGTGTAAGAAACAGACGCCTCACAAGTCCTCAGCTGGCAGGTTTATTAAATAGTACCCGCAAAACACCAGTCTCAACGTCAACAGTGAAGAGGTGTCTCTGGGTTTACTGGAACTATTTAAGGTAGCGCAATGTTACAGCGACACTATATATACAAAAATATGTGGACACCCCTTCAAATTAGTGGATCTGGCTATTTCAGCCACACCCGTTGCTGACAGTTGTATAAAGTCGAGCACACAGCCATGCAATCTCCATTGACAAACATTGGCAGTAGAATGGCCATACTGAAGAGCTCAGTGACTTTCAATGTGGCACCGTCATAGGATGCCACCTTACCAACAAGTCAGTTTGTAGAATTTATGTGAAGTGGTAGACCAAACACAGAACGGAACCGCTGAAGCGCATAGCGTGTAAAAATCATCTGTTCTCGGTTCCAACACTCACTACCAAGTTCCAAACTGCACCAATACTACCTGCCCCAATGCATAGTGCCAACTGTAAAGTTTGATGGAGCGGGAATAATGGTCTGGGGCTGTTTTTCATGGTTCGGGCTAAGCCCCTTAGTTCCAGTCAAGGGAAATCCTAAAACTACAGCATACAATTACATTCTAGATGATTCTGTGCCTCCAACTTTGTGGCAACAGTTTGGGGAAGGCCCTTTCCTGTTTCAGCATGACAATGCCCCATGCACAAAGTGAGATCCATACAGAAATGGTTTGTTGAGATCTGTATGGAAGAACTTGACAGGCCTGCACAGAGCCCTGACCTCAACCCCATCGAACACCTTTGGGATGAATTGGAACGCCGACTGCGAGCCAGGCCTAATCGCTCAACATCAGTGCCCGACCTCACTAATGCTCTTGTGGCTGAATGGAAGCAAGTCCCGACAGCAATGTTCCAAAATCTAGTGGAAAGCCTTCCTAACAGAGTGGAGGCTATATTAATGCCCATGATATATTTTTGTTCATGTAGTGTACAGTATCTTTAATCATATAGCCAGTACCGACCACAGGTAGGGCTATATAATTAACCCACCCAAACTAGGTCTTTCTGAAATATGAAAATGATCAATGAAATCAGCAGGTAGACTCAAGTTCTGGCAAAGATGCATCCGTAGCAGATTGCTAAACTGTATTTTTATGGATAATATGAATGTAGTTAGGCTACTCTGTTTTTTCCAGGCAAAACCAAAGAAAATGTCTGGTCACCAATCAGGTTTCCATCCAACAATTTAATGAGGATGAATTACCTGATGCATGAAAACAGTCAAGACCGAGTTGATGGAAAAAGGATATGCCGGTACAATTTTATAAATGCCGACAGACATGGTGGGATCTTTTTGTGTTGGTGAAATTAATTATAAGAGAAATGGCGATGGAAATGCCTTCATGCGCAAATATTGATATGATATTCCATCATATCGAAGTAAATTGGGAGTCACTTGATGATATGATGTGTGATCCTCTCACTACGACTCAGGAAACTATGCAGTTTATTAGGCTGCAGATTAAATCAATTATGATGAACTTCACAGGGTGGTGGACGTGCACGGTGATCAATTCTTGGCTGCAGTTTGACCATTAAAAATATTGCTCTTATCCGTAATAATCTCATAATGTAGGTAGCCTACTCGCACTGTATCTGCGACCTGTTGGTTAGAGTCATGTGCCAAGACCGGACTGGGCACGTTTGTTATATACCGCAACAGTTTTTGTAACAAAACCATCAGTTGAGTTTAAAATGTGATGGAAACTCATTGAATATATTTTTTATTCAGTACATGGGATTTTAATCGCAAAAGTTATTTTTATGTGCACTACATCAACACGCACAGCCTTTTATCCCCAATAACTGTTTATGTGTAACACGTCATCACGCACAGCCTTTTATCCCCAATAAATACATTTGATTGAAACTGGTGGGAATATGCTCACATTGTTTAATGCAGATTTTAGAATATTCGCATGAAAATCTGTCGTCAATAGGATTGAAACCTGGCTACTAATTTGGATATGTGCGCCAATGTTGCTAACTGGTCATTGGTCAACAGTTAAAACGTGCAATTTTTGGATTCTGAAGCACAGATTAGATGTTTTTGAAACAAGAATTTGATGCAATGCCGTAGGCCTATGTTAGTGACCACATCGAATAAGCACAGGTATAAATATAAGATACAAATGGTAGACTATATGTAGCCTATTCAAATAGTCTATATATGGAAAAAATATATTTTCCACATTAAGTTTCACACTCGCAGCCCCCTAAAACCTTCTCAGTGCACTAGTTTACCCTTATTCGACCTGTATTGATTGACAGTTTGCTGGTCCAATCAGTGTGCGTTTTACTAGCCAATTTGTTTTTTTGAATATGCGATACTCTCTCTGGCTGCGTGGAAAATAGGCCTAATCCACGGAGACCCTGTGCCACAAAAGAAGTGACAAAACCATTTCAAGTCATTAGTTTCAAGTCAAAGTCGAGTCCTGTGTCTTGAGGTTCCAAGTCCAAGTCAAATCTGGAGAGATTTATTTTATTTTATATCAAGTCATCAAATTTGTTACTTGCGTCCAAGTCATGTGACTGGAGTCCACGCCTCTGCTATCTGGCAAACAAAATGGTCTGTTTGTGTGTATGAAAGTCCAGTGACTTAATCAAGCTAGCAATAGAACCAAAATAATGGATACTGCCACTGGAACACGTTGGTGTATTTAGTAATAAATTGAAATTTCTCTAAATTAGTTTTCCAGTAACATTATCAGTAAGACTCCAGAGTCCTTTTTCAGGTGCAACTCCTGAGTCTAGAATTAGCTTTCCTTCTCTTTCCCTCACGATCAAAGAAAATTGGATGACTGTCTTTTCCAAATGCACAAAAGATAAGATAATTACTGAGGTTATAGTTGGCTGCCTCCCACTTTCCCTTGGTTTAACAAGTGGCTAAAAATTCCCTGTTATTTCTGTCCATCAGCTACGTTTCTCAGAAGTCATTATCCGATTTTACAGCTGTCAAATTATTCATATTAGAGTCTTTTAATGGGTTCTCTGGGAGTCACTGTCAAATTAATACAATAATATTTAACAGATATGGTCAAGATTTACAATGCCAGTACAGAGGAGAAGAGGAAAAATATGCATAAAAGCAATGCCAAAATGTTCTTAATGTTCACTCCCATAATAAAATATATCAAATGCAAAATGATATGTGGTTGAAGAGTTGAAAATATCATGACGAAAATGTTGAGAATTGCTTGTTAGATTACTACTATAAATCTCATGATTCGGTCTTCCATGTGATCAGACTGGTAGAAGGTATCCAGTATCTAACCTAACATGCCGTATATGTACATGCCACCCAGCCTTGGGCCTTGTCTGATCTGTAATAACACAGCAGTCTGTTTGACCTGAGGGTGGCACTCACCTGTGATATGTTCCACCCCTGCCCTGCCAACAAACCACTGTGCAATCAACACCCATCTCATAATTTCTCCCATAAGCCCATGTCTCCTTTAGGCCTGAACCCATACATGTACACAAGCTTACATACTGTAACTGTAGGCTATATACATTCATCACTTTTATTTATTTGTCATGTTTTTATGAGACTAATTAGTAATGGCATTGGTCTGTTGATAGGGTGCAGTGTATTCTCCCAGTGTGGGGACATGGTTTGTATCCCAGACCCCTTCCCTTTTACCACATTTTGCTACGTTACAGCCTTATTCTAAAATTGATTAAATATATATATATTTTTATCATCAATACACCCAATACTCCATAATACAAAGCAAAAACTGATTTTCAGAAATGTTTGCAAAAAAAATTAAATTCCTTATTTAGATAAGTATTCAGACCCTTTGCTATGATTCTTGAAATGGAGCTCAGGTGCATCTTGTTTCCATTGATCATCCTTGATATGTTTCTACAACTTGATTGGAGTTCACCTACGGTAAATTCTATTGATTGGATATGATTTGGAAAGGCACATACCTGTCTATAAAATGTCTCAGAGTTGACAGTGCATGTCAGAGCAAAACCCAAGCTATGAGGTCGAAGTAATTGTCTGTAGAGCGCCGAGACAGGATTGTGTCGAGGCAAAGATCTGGGGAAGGGTACCAAAAAGGTGTGCAGCATTGAAGGTCCCCAAGAACACAGTGGCCTCCATCATTCTTAAATGGAAGTAGTTTGGAACCACCAAGTCACTTCTTAGAGTAGGTCGCCCAGCCAAACTGAGCAATTGGGGGAGAAGAGCCTTGGTCAGGGAGTTGACCAAGAACCCGATGGTCACTCTGACTGAGCTCCAGAATTCCTCTGTAGAGATGGGAGAACCTTGCAGAACCATTTCTGCAGCACTCCACCAATCAGGCCTTTATGGTAGAGTGGCCAGACGGAAGACACTACTCTGTAAAAGGTACATCACAGCCCACTTGGAGTTTGCCAAAAGACATCTAAAGGACTCTCAGACCATGAGAAACAAGATTCTCTGTTCTGATGAAACCAAGATTTAACTCTTTGGCCTGAATGCCAAGAGTCACGTTTGGAGGAAACCTGGGACCGTCCCTACAGTGAAGTATGGTGGTGGCAGCATCATGCTGTGGGGAGGTTTTTCAGCGCCAGGGACTGAGAGACTAGTCAGGATCAAGGCAAAGATGAATGGAGCAAAGTACAGAGAGATCCTTGATGAAAATCTGCTCCAGAGCACTTAGGACCTCAGACTGGGGCAAAGGTTCACCTTCCAAAAGGACAACGACCCTAAGCACACAGCCAAGCCAATGCAGGAGTGGCTTCGCAACAAGTTTCAATGTCCTTGAGTGTCCCAGCCAGAGCCCAGACCTGAACCCGATCGAACATTTGCTGACAGACCTGAAAATAGCTGTGCAGCGACGCTCCCCATCCAACCTGACAGAGCTTGAGAGGATCTGCAGAGAAGGGAGAAACTCCCCAAATACAGGTGTGCCAAGCTTATAGCGTCATACCCAAGAAAACTCAAGGCTGTAAATCGCTGCCAAAGGTGCTTCAACAAAGTGCTAAGTAAAGGGTCTGAATACTTATGTAAATGTGATATCATGCAAAAATGTCTAAAAACCTGTTTTTGCTTTGTCATTAGTGTTATGTGTAGATTGATCAATTTAAATACATTTAATCAATTTTAGAATAAGGCTATAATGTAACAAAATGTGGAAAAATTAAAAGGGCTCTGAATACTTTCTGAATGCTCTGTATTGCATACTACTAAAATGACCTGTCTCTCTCTATATAGAACATTCTATTCGACCTCTCGCTCTATCGGATTCTAAATTAACTGTTTGAAATCAATGTCTAGTGGGGACACTTCTTTACCCCTGTGAGTTGATATACGGTCCCGTGTGGCTCAGTTGGTAGAGCATGGCGCTTGCAACGCCAGGGTTGTGGGTTCGATTCCCACGGGGGGCCAGTACAAAAAAGTATGAATGTATGTACTTGTAAGTCGCTCTGGATAAGAGCGTCTGCTAAATGACTTAAATGTAAATGTAAATGTAATATTGAAGAAATGTAATACCATTGTGGAATGAAACTAAATAAATAGTAATTGAAGTCGACCATATGGAAACTTCCCAAATACAGGTGTGACAAGCTTGTAGAGTCATACCCAAGAAGACTCGAGGCTGTAGTCGCTGCCAAAAGTGCTTCAACAAAGTACTGAGTAAAGGGTCTGAATACTTATGTAAATGTGATATTTCAGTTTTTACAACATTATTTTTTTCTAAAAACCTGTTTTTGCTTTGTCAGTGTGGGTTATTGTGTGTAGATTGATGAGAAAAAAATAACAATTTAATCAATTTTAGAATAAGCCTGTAACATAACAAAATGTGGAAAAAGTCAACGGGTCTGAATACTTTCCAAATGCACTGTATAGTGAACAGAGCCCTATGGGCCCTAGTCAAAAGTAGTGCACTAAATAGTGAATAGGGTACCCTTTAGGAACAGCCTTACTGAGGCGTTCTTATTCTTATTTGTCTTCTTCTGTAGCCGTTTCCTGCAGTAAGGTGACCTAGTGGGTGGAATATTAACATTTAAAAAAATTAATTTATAAATATTATTTCAAAAATCCAGTTGAAAATCCGATGTTTCAATGCCAAACAGTTTTGTTATATATCAGTCTTCTGTGATGTATATAAAGTGTAATACTGGGATGCACACTCATTATTTAATACATTTAAAACTCTATATCTGACATGGTACAGGTGTCTTCTATTTTTTAAGCTCATAACCATGTGTGTGAGGTGTATACATTTGTTTCAAACACTGATTTATCCCACTGCAGTAAAAGGGAAATAGGAGACTGCATGCCTGGTAGTCGTGTCCTGCCTCGTGGCTCTATGGTTACTGTTGTGATCATTAATAAGCTCAGTGTGTAATGCCGGAATATGAACAAAGCCAGTGATATCCAGTGTATTCTCATTACAGGGGGATTATCAAATGTGCCAGCATGCTCTGCAATCCCACATCATTAACTATTTGGACCATTTACAGTCAGTTCATCACTAATGCCCCACCCCCACCACCAAGGCATGTGATTATATTTGACATGTTATGACATTTAAATGTGGACTTATGCATCTTGGTGTGTTTGCAATGGATTATGGCTATACCTTGTCCTGTAATCATTATTTGCCATCTAGAACATCTATTTTAGTCTGTATTACAGTTTTTTCCAACTGCTTACACACGTTTTCAAAACTGTCTCCTTTTTTCAAAACTCTACACACAATTCCCAAAACTGCACACACAAAATGCAACATGCCTCACATCTCCCTCAAAATGTAACACTGCATTCAAAATGCCATAAACACATGTCAGAATGAAGCATTTGCATCAAATGGCAAACACTGCTTTCATAATAGTACATTTTTGTTCTAAATCTAAAGCTCTTTGGTCTTTCATAGGCTTATATCTACATTTCAATACAATGTTCTACAGTGAAAGTAATCTCCTGAGAGGTGTAACAAGTACACTGTAAACACCAATGCAATGTAGAAACAGAAAATATTTATTAGGCCAAACATTACTGTTGTATACAGTAGCATACAACAAAACCATAAAAATATGTAAACCAAAAGTATATTCTTTAGAATACAGTAAAGAACACAATTGTGTGTGTGGGGTCCTGGGGGGGCAGTCCGGGAATTGGTAGGGGGGGGGGCAGTCAGCAGTGCTAAGCTACGCTTCATCTCTTCTCTGGCCTGGGTCTGGCCACAATACTTCGTCCACATCACAAGATATGTTTTCTCTTGCCAAACATCGAGGGAAGTATCTCCTAGCATGGCGTATCCAACATTGGACACAGGCAACCTCTATGTCCCCACATGCGTCCTCCATTGCCTGGAGAAGCGGCATGCGGGCATAGGGTTGGCGATCATACACTTTCCAGCGCCAGGCTGAGAAGAATTCCTCTATGGGATTTAGAAAAGGTGAATATGGGGGTAGGTACAAAACTACAAATTGTGGATGGGTGGCAAACCAGTTTTGGACCAGAACAGCCCGGTGAAAACTAACATTGTCCCATAAAACCACAAATATAGCAGGCTCCTGATTTGGATCAGGGACAAGCATTGTGTAAATTGCATCCAGAAAAGTCAGCATATGGCCGGTGTTGTATTGTGATGGAGGACCCCGTTTTGAGTGATGGCAGCACACCTAGTTATATTACCCCCACGCTGTCCAGGGACATTGGTAATTGCCCTCTGTCCTATTACATTTCTTCCACAGCGCCTGGTTTTGGTGAGGTTGAAGCCAACCTCATCCACATAAATAAATTCATGGCGAATTACATGGGCATCCAGCTCCAATACTCTCTGTAACAGACAAAAAGATATACAGATGAGTAAATATGGTATGTCTGAAGTACTGGAAGTAGTGTTGCATACATACCTCTACAAAGTCATGTCGCATATTCTTGACTCTGTCAGAGTTTCTCTTAAATGGCACCTTGTAAAGTTGTTTCATCGTCACTCGGTGCCGTTGGAGGATGCGTTGTATGGTCGACAGGCTTACAGCATTGATGTTGTTAAATATGGTGTCATTATTCAAGATATGCTCTCTTATCTCTCGAATCCTAATTGCATTGTTGGCCAAAACCATATTTATAATTGCAGTCTCTTGTACATCTGTAAACAAGCGTCCTCGTCCTCCATGATGTCTTTGCCTTTCCACTCTGTACAGAATTCAAACACAGTATGTGTTCAGCATAAGAACTGTAAACAATGTACAAAAAAATGTAGTACAGCATGATAACCAACCTCATTCATTCAATGCAGTGCAGTAAATGGATGGCTTAGAGTTACAAATGTTTATGCAATACTATGCAGTCATACGTATTTTACAGTACATTACTGTAATGCTAAAATAGTCATTAGATAGTTGCATACCTGTTCTCATTTCTGAAGGTTCGAATTATGGACGCCACTGTAAATCGACTCAAATTGGGCTGGACTCTCAGTCCAGCCTCTCTCATGGTCAAACCGTGGTTGATCACATGATCAACAAGTGTTGCCCTAATCTCATCAGAGATGGCTCTCCTTCCTTCTCTTCTTTGCCCTCGTCCTCTTCTTCCTCTTCCTCTCCCTCCTACTCCTCTTGCTCTCTGTCCATTGTTGGCATCCATTGTTCAAAACAGGTAATCTGACCTTTGACCTATTTATAGGCCTATACTACAGTAAAGCAGTGATTGGTTAGTGATCAGTTAAGCTATTAGTGTTTGCACATGTGAGGAGTGTGTGTGTGACCTGGTGAATAAGTGTAGCATTTTGATTGGTTGTGTTTGGAAAAGGAAAGCAAGTCACTTCCTGTTAGATTTTTGTGTTTTAGGTAGAGAATTGTGTGTAGTGTTTTGAAAAAAGTGTTTTATGCAATTGACAACTGAGTCAAAGGCTGAGAAATAGCTTATGGTTTTGGATATTTGGTGTGTAGTTTTGCACTTTGAGTGAGAGGTTTCAAAAATCGTGTGACATGAAAAGATTTTGTGTGTAACCAGTTGGAAAAAACTGTAACAAAGCATCAATAACAATATATTTCCACCAATGTCTAGCACACATGTAAAAATGTGGTTTGTCTAACTGTATGATATTTATGCTGATCTGGGGAGTTTATCACCATATAATGATCCGTTAATATTCCCAACTGGGTGATAATACCATTACCACCTTTGTCTCATCAGGGGAGGATGTGCTGTTATCTGGTTAACAGCAGGGGAGGATGTGCTGTTACTTGGTTAACAGCAGGGGAGGATGTGCTGTTATCTGCAGATTGCTCCTTTAGCCTACAGTGCAGCTCAGAGCTTCATTTTCCATTCCCAGGCATTGTGAAGATTTGTTGTAGAACAAAACGTACCAGAGTCAACATCTTGGTATATTTAGCTTCTTTTTTTTACCTTCAAACTGGCTTCTATAATACCTTCAGAAGATTAAATATAGTTGAAATGTGAGTAGTTTGTTTTTTCAGTATAGAAAACTGTACTGTCTAACACAATACAGTACTACAAATATTGCATTATTTGTGTAGTACAGGCCTGGCTACATTACATTCCCATTGTTGAATACATTATTGATGACTGACCTTTAGAAGCAAGATAATACACACAGTGAGTAGATATCAGGTAGGTCCCAGCGGAAAGTCAGATGTTTTAGGTTGACACATTTGAGTTAAAATCCCTCAATAGAAACCTATTTAGGAACCACTTGAAAATGTATCACAGCCTCCAATGAAAAGTCTAAGGGGTGGTTTCCTGGACACAGATTAAGCCTTTGTTGCACATGGGGATGTGTGAAACTTACTCCTTAGCCTGAAGTGTCCCCACTTGCCCCAGCGAATAGCTAATGTACTCTCAGATCATACATGTTGTAAGCAATTTACTACACGTTACATTGATTTCACTGCCAGCTACAGTATATAGGCTATATAGGCTTAACAGTACAAAGTCCAGTCAGAACATGAAAAGGAGATTGCCTACATGGAATAACCTGCTGTACACTGTAGAAAACATGCCTTTCCCTGTCAGCAGTGTAAACGTGTGAGTCTGTGGATACCTACACCTCCGCAGGCATCCTATTTCCTCCAAAGGTGCACTACTTTTCCACTCTGAGCCACTCTGCTTTTCTCATTAGATGTTACACTGCCTTGCATCCCAAGTATTTTTGGAGTACACAGTGTGTGGAATGGTGCGAAGCATTTCGAGTTTCAGGACTGCACAAACCTCATCATGTCCACTGTGATTCACAGTAAAAGTTTTGTATCCTAGCAACAACACCCAAGAAGTGCTCTGATCATGCCTGTAGGCATCCGTGCAACACAGTGGAGAGGGCTTACTTCCTATGAACTGATGAGCAAATGTTTACATGCAATCAAATGTTGTCTTTTAATGATTCACACAAGCCCACGGTGGTGCATCACAGAGAGAATGGTGTTTCCAATCGCCTGATGGTATGTTTGCTAGAATCCAGGAGAAATGGATCCTATTCAGAAGATTAATCCAATCAGGCAAATGGTGATTGAATGGTTATTTTAGACATGAGTAGCTGTGGGTCCCTATATACCAGGACATTGTTGTTGATTGTGTCTTGATTGCTATATTCCCTCCAGCTGTCACATTGAATAATATTTTCCATGCAGTTCTAATGCTATTTAGATTGATCATACATGACTGTTATACAGTTGCTGGTGAGATAACTGTAACTGTCTGTCACAGGGTGAGCTCAAGTTTTCTTACATCCAATCTCTTAAATGTGCACACTTCTCAATACACAAGGCAATACCAGTAGGCATCCTAAAAAGTTTTTATTTTTATTTCATTTTTTGGTAGGGGGTACAGGTATGGTCTGCACTTCAAAAGAAAAACAAAAGTAAGAAATACATACACAGTTCAAGTAATAATAAATTCAGTATAAACAGGAAAATAAAACAAATAATAATAGTGAAGACATCAAAACTATGAAATAACACATATGGAATCATGTAGTAACCAAAAAAGTGTGAAACAAATCAAATTATTTTCGATTTTATAGTCTTCAAAGTAGCCACCCTTTGCCTTGACAGCTTTGCACACTAGCTTCACCTGGAATGCATTTCCAACAGTCTTGAAGGAGTTCCCGCATATGCTGGGCACTTGTTGGCTGCTTTTCCTTCACTCTGCAGTCCAACTCATCCCAAACCATCTCAATTGGGTTGAGGTCGGGTGATTGTGGAGGCCAGGTCATCTGAGGCAGCACTCCATCACTCTCCTTCTCGGTCAAATAGCCCTTACACAGCCTGGAGGTGTGTTGGGTCATTGTCCTGTTGAAAAACAAATAATAGTCCCACTAAGTGCAAACCAGATGAGATGGCGTATCGCTGCAGAATGCTGTGGTAGTCATGCTGGTTAAGTGTGCCTTGAATTCAAAATAAATCACAGACAGTTTCACCAGCAAAGCACCCCCACACCATCACACCTCCTCCTCCATGCTTCACGGGGGGAACCATACATGCGGAGATCACCCGTTCATCTACTCTGCGTCTCACAAAGACACGGTGGTTGGAACCAAAAATTTCTAATTTGGACTCCAGACCAAAGGACAGATTTCCACCGGTCTAATGTCCATTGCTCGTGTTTCTTGGCCCAAGCAAGTCTCTTCTTATTATTGGTGTCCTTTAGTAGTGGTTTCTTTGCAGCAATTCGACCATGAAGGACTGATTCACACAGTCTTCTCTGAACAGTTGATGTTGAGATGTGTCTATTTCTTGAACTCTGTGAAGCAGTTATTTTGACTGAAATTTCTGAGGCTGGAAACTCTAATGAACTTATCCTCTGCAGCAGAGATAACTCTGGGTCTTCCTTTCCTCTGGCGGTCCTCATGAGAGCCAGTTTCATCATAGCGCTTGATGGTTTTTGGGACTGCACTTGAGGAAACTTTCAAAGTCCAAGAAATTTCCCGCATTGACTGACCTTCATGTCTTAATAAAGTAATGATGGACTGTCATTTCTCCTTGCTTACTTTAGCTGTTCTTGCCATAATATGGACTTGGTCTTTTACCAAATAGGGCTATCTTCTGTATACCACCCCTAGCTTGTCACAACACAATTGATTGGCTCAAACACATTAAGAAGGAAAGAAATTCCACAAATTAACTTTCACCAAAACACACCTGTTAATTGAAATGGATTCCAGGTCATTAAGCTGGTTGAGAGAATGCCAAGAGTGTGCTGTCATCAAGACAAAGGGCGGCTACTTTGAAGAATCTCAAATATAAAAAATATATTTTCATTTGTTGAACACTTTTTTGGTTACTACATGTTATTTCATAGTTTTGATGTCTTCACTATTATTCTACAATGTAGAAAATAGTAAAAATAAAGAAAAACCCTGGAATGAGTAGGTGTGTCCAAACCTTTGAATGGTACCAAATAAAACACCAGTCCGTTCAAAAGTTTGGGGTCACTTAGAAATATCCTTGTTTTGAAAGAAAAGCAAAAAAAAATCCATTAAAATAACATCAAATTGATCAGAAATACAGTGTAGACATTGTTAATGTTGTACATGATTATTGTAGCTGGAAACGGCTGATTTTGAATGGAATATCTACACAGGCTCAAAATGGCCAGAAACAAAGCACTTTGTTCTGAATCTTGTCAGTCTATTCTTGTTCTGAGAAATGAAGGCTGAAACATGCGAGAAATTGGCAAGAAACTGAAGATCTCGCACAACGCTGTGTACTGCTCGAGAGGCGACTCGCCTCTTCACTGTTGACGTTGAGACTGGTGTTTTGCGGGTACTATTTAATAAACCTGCCAGTTGAGGACTTGTGAGGGGTCTGTTTCTCAAACAAGACACTCTAATATTGTCACGATTGTCTTCGGGTGAAAGAGAGGACCAAGGCGCAGCGTGATATAAATACATTATGTATTTATTTAAGGAAGATGAAGAACACTAAAACAAACTAAACAAAAGACCGTGAAGCTATAATACGACAATAAGTGTAGACACTGGCAACTTACACATAGACAATCACCCACAACCTACCTAATGACTATGGCTGCCTAAATATGGCTCCCAATCAGAGACAACGATAGACAGATGTCTCTAATCGAGAACCAATCTAGGCAACCATAGACTTACATAAACACCTACAATGAACACAACCCCATGAACTCTACAAACACCCCCTAGACAATACAAACACCCTAGATGAGACAAAAACACACAAACATCCCCCATGTCACACCCTGACCTAACTAAAATAATAAAGAAAACAAAGATAACTAAGGCCAGGGCGTGACAGTACCCCCCCCCCCAAAGGTGCGGACTCCGGCCGCAAAACCTGACACAGAAGGGGAGGGTCCGGGTGGGCCTTCCTACGGCGGTGGCTCGGGTGCGGGACGTGGACCCCACTCCACCATAGTCAATACCCGCTTAGGTGGCCTCCCAGGAACGAGGACCCTTGCAGCGAGTCCCGGACTGAAGACCATCGTAAAGGGCGCCACTGGACGGAGGGGCAGCTCCGGACTGAGTGGTAGCTCCGGACTGAGGGGCAGCTCCGGACTGAGGGGCAGCTCCGGACTGAGGGGCAGCTCCGGACTGAGGGGCAGCTCCGGACTGAAGGGCAGCTCCGGACTGAAGGGCAGCTCCGGACTGAAGGGCAGCTCATGACTGGAGGGTGGCTCTGGCAGCTCCTGACTGGCGGGCGGCTCTGGCGGCTCCTGACTGGCGGGCGGCTCTGGCGGCTCCTGACTGGCGGGCGGCTCTGGCGGCTCCTGACTGGCGGGCGGCTCTGGCGGCTCCTGACTGGCGGGCGGCTCTGGCGGCTCCTGACTGGCGGGCGGCTCTGGCGGCTCCTGACTGGCGGGCGGCTCTGACGGCTCGGGACAGACGGACGGCTCAGATGGCGCTGGGCAGGCGGGCGGCTCAGATGGCGCTGGGCAGGCGGGCGGCTCAGATGGCGCTGGGCAGGCGGGCGGCTCAGATGGCGCTGGGCAGGCGGGCAGCTCAGACGGCGCTGGGCAGACGGGCAGCTCAGACAACGCTGGGCAGGCGGGCAGCTCAAACGGCGCTGGGCAGACGGACAGCGCAGACGGCGCTGGGCAGACGGCAGACTCTGGCCGGCTGAGGCGCACAGTAGGCCTGGTGCGTGGTGCCGGAACTGGTGGTACCGGGCTAAGGACACGCACCTCAAGGCTAGTGCGGGGAGCAGCAACAGGGCGCACAGGGCTCTGGAGACGCACAGGAGGCTTGGTGCGTGGTGCCGGAACTGGTGGTACCGGGCTGGAGACACGCACCACAGGGCGAGTGCGTGGAGGAGGAACAGGGCTCTGGAGACGCACTGGAAGCCTGGTGCGTGGTGTAGGCACTGGTGGTACTGGGCTGGGGCGAGGAGGTGGCGCCGGATATACCGGACCGTGAAGGCGTACAGGAGCTCTTAAGCACCGAGCCTGCCCAACCTTACCTGGTTTAATGCTCCCCGTAGCCAGGCCAATGCGGCGAGGTGGAATAGCCCGCACTGGGCTGTGCTGGCGAACCGGGGACACCATGCGTAAGGCTGGTGCCATGTACACCGGCCCGAGGAGACGTACTGGAGGCCAGATACGTTGAGCCGGCTTCATGGCACCTGGCTCGATGCCCACTCTAGCCCGGCCGATACGTGGAGCTGGAATGTACCGCACCGGGCTAAGCACACGTACAGGAGACACCGTGCGCTCTTCCGCATAACACAGTGTCTGCCCGTACTCTCGCTCTCCACGGTAAGCACGGGGAGTTGGCGCAGGTCTCCTACCTGACTTCGCCACACTCCCTTTTATCCCCCCCCCAATACATTTTTGGGGCTGACTCTCAGGCTTCCAGCCTCGCGTCCGTGCTGCCTCCTCATACCACCGCCTCTCGGCTTTAGCTGCCTCCAGCTCTTCACGAGGGCGGCGATATTCTCCCGGTTGTGCCCAGGGTCCTCCGCTGTCCAGAATTTCCTCCCAATTCCATAAGTCCTGCGATCGCTGCTCCTGCTGCTGCTGCCGCTTACCACGCTGCTTGGTCCGAGTGTGGTGGGTGATTCTGTCACGATCGTCTTCGGGTGAAAGAGAGGACCAAGGCGCAGCGTGATATAAATACATTATGTATTTATTTAAGGAAGACGAAGAACACTAAAACAAACTAAACAAAACAACAAACGACCGTGAAGCTATAATACGACAATAAGTGCAGACACTGGCAACTTACACATAGACAATCACCCACAACCTACCTAATGACTATGGCTGCCTAAATATGGCTCCCAATCAGAGACAACGATAGACAGCTGTCTCTAATCGAGAACCAATCTAGGCAACGATAGACTTACATAAACACCTACAATGAACACAACCCCATGAACTCTACAAACACCCCCTAGACAATACAAACACCCTAGACGAGACAAAAACACACAAACATCCCCCATGTCACACCCTGACCTAACTAAAATAATAAAGAAAACAAAGATAACTAAGGCCAGGGCGTGACAAATATACTTGTCCTCTTGCTCAGTTGTGCACTGGGGCCTCCCACTTCTCTTTCTGTTCTGGTTAGAGCCAGTTTGTGCTGTTCTGTGAAGGGAGTAGTACACAGCGTTGTACAAGACCTTCAGTTTCTTGGCAATTTCTCACATGGAATAGCCTTCATGTCTCAGAACAAGAATAGACTGATGAGTTTCAGAACAAAGTGCTTTGTTTCTGGCCATTTTGAGCCTGTAATCGAACCCACAAATGCTGATGCTCCAGATACTCAACTAGTCTAAAGAAGGCCAGTTTTATTCCTTCTTTAATCAGGACAACAGTTTTCAGCTGTGCTAACATAATTGCAAAAGGGTTTTCTAATGATCAATTAGCCTTTTAAAATGATAAAGTTGGATTAGCTAACACAACGTGCCATTGGAACACAGGAGTGATGGTTGCTGATAATGGGCCTCTGTACGCCTATGTAGATATTCCATAAAATATCCAGCTACATTAGTCATTTACAACATTAACAATGTCTAAATTTTATTTGTCACATACACATGGTTAGCAGATGTTAATGTGAGTGTAGCGAAATGCTTGTGCTTCTAGTTCCGACCATGCAGTAATATCTAACAAGTAATCTAACCTAACAATTTCACAACTACCTTATACACACAAGTGTAAAGGAATGAATAAGAATATGTACATAAAAATATATGAATGAGTGATGGCCGAACGGCATAGGCAAGATGCAGTAGATGGTATAGAGTACAGTATATACATATGAGATGAGTAATGTAGGGTATGTAAACATTATATAAAGTGGCATTGTTTAAGGTGGCTAGTGATACATTTATTACATACATTTTTCCATTATTAAAGTGGCTAGAGTTGAGTCAGTATGTTGGCTCAAAGTGGAGTGGTTGAAAAATGTGTTTTAATGACTCCAACCTAAGTGTATGTAAACTTCTGACTTCAACTGTATATACAGTTGAAGTCGGAAGTTTACATACACTTAAGACGGAGTCATTAAAACTTGTTTTTCAACCACTCCACGCAATTCTTGTTAACAAACTACTGTTTTGGCAAGTCGGTTAGGACATCTACTTTGTGCATGACACAAGTAATTTTTCCAACAATTGTTTACAGACAGATTGTTTCACTTATAATTCACTGTATCACAATTTCAGTGGGTCAGAAGTTTACATACACTAAGTTGACTGTGCATTTAAACAGCTTGGAAAATTCCAGAAAATTATGTCATGGCTTTAGAAGCTTCTGATAGGCGAATTGAAATAATTTGAGTCAATTGGAGGTGTACCTGTGGATGTATTTCAAGGCCTACCTTCAAACTCAGTGCTTGACATCAGTGCTTGACATCATGGGAAAACCAAAAGATATCAGCCAAGACCTCAGAAAAAAAATTGTAGACCTCCACAAGTCTGGTTCATCCTTGGGAGCAATGTCCAAATGCCTGAAGGTACCACTTTCATCTGTACAAACAATAGTACGTAAGCATAAACACCATGGGACACGCAGCCGTCATACCGCTCAGGAAGGAGACGCGTTCTGTCTCCTAGAGATGAACGTACTTTGGTACGAAAAGTGCAAATCAATCCCAGAACAACAGCAAAAGACCTTGTGAAGATGCTGGAGGAAACAGGTACAAAAGTATATACACTGCTCAAAAAAATAAAGGGCACACTTAAACAACACAATGTAACTCCAAGTCAATCACACTTCTGTGAAATCAAACTGTCCACTTAGGAAGCAACACTGATTGACAATAAATTTCACATGCTGTTGTGCAAATGGAATAGACAAAAGGTGGAAATTATAGGCAATTAGCAAGACACCCCCAATAAAGGAGTGGTTCTGCAGGTGGTGACCACAGACCACTTCTCAGTTCCTATGCTTCCTGGCTGATGTTTTGGTCACTTTTGAATGCTGGCGGTGCTTTCACTCTAGTGGTAGCATGAGACGGAGTCTACAACCCACACAAGTGGCTCAGGTAGTGCAGCTCATCCAGGATGGCACATCAATGCGAGCTGTGGCAAGAAAGTCAAGGTATTGGAGTGGCCATCACAAATCCCTGACCTCAATCCTATAGAAAATGTGTGGGCAGAACTGAAAAAGCATGTGCGAGCAAGGAGGCCCACAAACCTGACTCAGTTAGACCAGCTCTGTCAGAAGGAATGGGCCAAAATTCACCCAACTTATTGTGGGAAACTTGTGGATGGCTACCCAAAACTTTTGACCCAAGTTAAACAATTTAAAGGCAATGCTATCAAATACTAATTGAGTGTATGTAAACTTCTGACCCACTAGGAATGTGATGAAAGAAATTAAAGCTGAAATAAATAATTCTTTCTACTATTATTCTGACATTTCACATTCTTAAAATAAAGTGGTGATCCTAACTGACCTAAGACAGGGAATTTTTACTAGGATTAAATGCCAGGAATTGTGAAAAACTTGTGTAAACTTATGTATTTGGCTATGGTGTATGTAAACTTCCAACTTCAACTGTATATATATATATATATATATATATATATATATATATATATATATATACTGTATATATATACTCTCAGTGGCCAGTTTAATAGATACAATTCCCGTTCACAAAAATGGTTAGTTCCTAAAGACAGTGAGTCACTTGGCCGTGGCTTAGTATATAAAGCAGGCAGACAGGCATTGAGGCATTCAGTTACTGTTCAATTGAACGTTAGAATGGGCAAAACTAGTGAACTAAGCACCTTTGAGAGTGGTATGATCGTCCATGCCAGGCGTGCCGGTTCCAGTATCTCAGAAATGTCCAGCTTCCTGGTCTTTTCACGCACAACAGTGTCTAGAGTTTACCGTGAATGGTGCAACAAACAAAAAACATCCAGTCAGCGGAAGGCCTGAGGGCGAAAACAGCTGGTTGATGAGAGGTTGAAGGAGAATGGCAAGAATTGTGCAAGCTATTAAGCGGTCCACAAACAGGCAAATACGGCGCAATACAACAGTTGTGTGCAGAACGGCATCTTGGAACGCAGAACTCATCGGCCCTTTTCACGGATGGGGCATTGCTGTTCCAGTGGGCATGCGATCACCAACACTGGACCATTGAGAAGCAGAAAAACATTGCTAGGTCCGACGAATCCCAGTTCCTGTTATGATCTGCTGATGGCACAGTCAGGATTTGGCATAAGCAGCATTAGACCATGGCCCAATCCTACCAACTGTACAGGCTGGTGGAGGTGGTGTAATAGTGTGGTTGAAGGTTTTCCTGGCACATGTTAGGTCCTTTGATACCAATTGAGCAACATTTCCATGCACCAAAGAATTCAGGCTGTTCTGGAGGCAAAGGGTGTCCAACCCGGGACTAGATGGGTGTTTATAATAAACTGGCGACTGAGTGTGTTTTGTTTGTATGTATGTGTTGGGCTGTATAGATTGTGGATTGTGTTGGGCTTTAGCTGAAGTGATTATTTACAGAGTGAAGTATATTTGTCCAGGCCTCAATTGTTCCTTGACTAGCACCATTCATTCTCACTGTCGATAATTCTAATGTTATAACTTCGAATACACTCTTAGAAAAAAAGGTGCTGTCTAAAACTTAAAAGGAACAATTTGAATAACCCTTTTTGGTTCCATGTAGGACCCCTTCCACAAAGGGCTCTATATGGAAACCAAAAGAGTTCAACCTGGAACCAAAGAGTTCTACTTGGAACCAAAAAGGGTTCTCCTATGGGGACAGTCAAAGAACCCTTTTTGGAACCCTTTTTTCTAAGTGCGTTGTAACTGAATTGGTGAGTGAGGTGATTGCCATCTAAAAGCCAACACCTTTTTACTACAAATGTTTATGACAATGCGTCAGGAGATGCAAGTGTCGCACAGGAATTTATAGCTTGCCTCTCCAAGTCTACCCATGGGCCATCAGGTGGGAAATAAGAGGTGCTACAAGTACTCTGCATGTGCACCATGTCCCTGTGACTTGAATTTTCATTATGAACTGTATTGCTTGCTGAGCCTTATGGAATTGAATGCCACATTGTCTAAGACTTCAGACCTGTGAGGAGTATGCCTTGCTGTTCCATATTCCCCATATTATTTGTGGGTTCTAGTGCAGCACCATTTGTGAGGTTTTCCTACATACACTGAGTATACAAAACATTAAGAACACCTGCTCTTTCCATGACATAGACTGACCAGTTGAATCTAGGTGAAGGCTATGATCCCTTTTTAAATCCCCTTCAATCAGTGTAGATGAAGGGGAGGAGGCAGGTTATGTCTCCTCCCCTTAATTGTATGTGTGCCATTCAGAGGGTGGGCAAGACAAAATATTTAAGTACCTTCGAATGGGGTATGGTGGTAGGTGCTAGGCCGGGGCACCGGTTAATGTCAAGAATTGCAATGCTGCTGGGTTTTTCACACTCAACAGTTTCCTGTGTGTATCAAGAATGGTCAATCACCCAAAGGACATCCAGTCAACTTGACACAACTGTGGGAAGCATTGGAGTTAACATGAGCCAGAATCTCTGTGGAATGCTTTTGACACCTTGTAGAGTCCATGCCCAGACGAATTGAGGCTGTTCTGAGAGCAAAAAGAGGGGGGAGCTCAATATTAGGAAGTTGTTCCTAATGTTTGGTACACTCGGTGTATGTCATCAAACATTTAATCGGAATGATCAACACTTGTGAAAACATAGAAAATGACAACACTGTAAGTGCATTTTAAATGGCTTTATGCACAGCAAAATGAAATGCACTCACTCAAATGTGACAAAAATGACCCAGCAGAGAAACATTAGCAAGGTTTAATATCCAGTGCCTCTATGAAAAATGCCAGTTGGGGCCATTCAATGGACTTTGCTTCTTCCATTTATTTGGATATTAAACTTTCAATGGAGTGCACTCTCATGTTGGTCTTTGAGAGCTCAATGCTGACTCCAGTAGGCTATATTACTAAACAGAACATCAATTTGCCTCTGTGGCTCGAGTTATGCTGATCTTTTTGGTGATCAACCAAAACATTTATGCTACTGTTATATGGTTAATTGGGTAATTGCACACTTACAGAGGAAATTAGGACACTATCTGCATGTGCTTCTAATGTGGACAAGATTAATTTACCCAGACAGAGTATGATGTCTAATGCCCAGGCTGGTTAAGGTTTGTGTCTATTTCAGGACAACAAGAAACATTATCGACTTTTTTCTCTAAAAAGATTACCTCAGATTTGCATTCTTATTTTGTTTGACATATCTCACCATGTATAGTTCACTGCAATTGCGTTATTGAAAGGTTTTCATATGAGTTTGATCTGTCAAGCAACTGCAGAGAGGCATTGCTCTGTTCTCTTTTTTTCCTCTCAGTGAGGCTAAATATAATCTTTCCTTTTGACATTCAGCTGATAAGGTCATCAATGGCACACTGAGGTGTGAGTGAACGTGTGCTTAATACTAAACGGTTCCTGTCAATGACAATTCTACAGCCTTCCTGTTGAGAATCTATTTTAATTGAAAGAGCCTCAGACTGAAAAACATTTGTACAGCTTCATTAGCATTGATATATATGTAAATAGAACATATGACAAAACTATCTTTCAAATAATCCGATTATACATCAAATGTACTTATATCACAGCAGCTTTATTTATGGCACATGGAAGCACAGTGTCAGTAGTTATTGACTGAGTAAGGTAGCTTCTACTAGGGTGTCACGACTTCCGCCGAAGTCGGTCCCTCTCCTTGCGGCGTTCGGCGGTCGACGTCACCGGCCTTCTAGCCATCGCCGATCCACTTTTCATTTTCCATTTGTTTTGTCTTTGTCTTACACACCTGGTTTCAATCCCCCAATTACCTGTTCATTATTTAACCCTCTGTTCCCCATGTTTGTTTGTGAGTGATTGTTTCTATGTAGGAAGGTCCGTTATTGTGGGCTCTGTTTTTGTATTGCATTTATTTATATGTCGAGTAAAATACGTTTATTTACTCATATCTGCTGTCCTGCGCCTGACTCCTATACACCAGCTACACACAGACTTCCTTACATAGGGGAAAAACAGTGGTAGATTACACAGCCAGTTCAAAGGTTAATATTCTCATACTTTGTAACAAAAGAGTACCTTGGTAATATGACAAAATGTGACATAAAGGACTTGAAAGCACAAGGTTTTTAGATGACACTTGGGTAAATGCCTGGAAGACAAGCCTTTGATGGGGATACCAAAGTGGAAAGCTCGCCTCCAGATGTGGTGGCTCATTACCCATGCAGCCTCCGCAAAGACATTGATCTGCAGAAGTGCTCATGATAAGGTACATTTCTCCTTAAATCGCCTGTCTTTGGAGAGATTTGAGGGATTAGTGGCTTATTACTGGTAATGTCAGTGAAATATGGGGTCTCACTCAGGTCTGTATATCTCAGTCCAATAATGAGGTAAAGTTTGTCCTTACTGGTCTAATCCTGAACCTCTGACTCGGAGTTCTGCTCCCAGAGGCATCTCTGTGATGGAGAGGTTAATCCTAACATTAATTAAAAACTCAGGATGGGCCTTGTCTGTGCTACTCTAAGCTCGTGTTGGCAAAAACACAAAGAAAATGTGTCAGTATAATTGCCAGACACACAATAATGACAAGAATGGTGGGGTGAAAAAGTCCATGTGTTGCTCTCAATAATCTAGAGTGAAAGACATAATCATTGGAATGTATTTTGAAAATCAGATTCCCAAACTTGTAAATGAAGAGAAACGTTCCTGTGTTTCAGTGTAGTTTGGTGTCGAGGCTGAAGCATCTGAACTGCTGCAGAGACTCCAGTCTCTCTCTCAATAGAACCAGCCAATTTCTACAGTTCTGTTCCCATGAGGCTGTGTGTATTGGAGGAGCGCTGGGCTGCACTAACTTAGCAATTATTGACTGGGACAGAAAGACCCAAGTGCAGGACGATGCTCCATGGCTGTCGTTTCTCCTTTAACTCACCACATCTGGAGGGAGTGTTATTATTGGACCAGAGAGGAGCAATGGTTCCCCTGCTACTCATTCTGAATTAGACGTGCATGTAGAGCAAAGATAAACTCAATTTAAATCACAAAACCCATTTTTCGTTCACTTTTGCTGTTCAATTTATGCATTAGTTCCAGCTAAGAGTAGAATTATATCATTTTACGGTTTGTGTTGCCAGAGCTTGGAAACATACAGTTTGAAGCCCAGCTGATTAAATTCTCTACAGGTGAGGGCTGCCAGGGTTTGTAAATAAGACTAGGATTAAATGCAAGGCATCTGGGGCTCTTTTTGTGTTTATAAGGAGATCCGTTTCTATTTATACTGTAGTCTGCCCTGGTCTCTTGTGTATAATATGTCCACTTTAGCAGTGTTTGGGCCCGACCTGGTTTCCTCTGCAGATTTCTATGTGAGCTGAGCAGTGGTCAGTTACTGCAGCAGCTGGATGTGATGGGAGCCTCTGGATCCGTCATGTCAGCAGGTTCTGCTTCATGAATCTGTCTAATTGGTGCAGGTGGCTCCATGACCTCTCACTGCATCCATGACAGTCACCAGATATAGCCAACTGCTTTGTTGATGCATGGGAGTCATTTACTGACAGCTCAGGATATGGACATGTTTGAGCACTGATGATGCCAAAGGTATCCATTGGAAGGGAAAGATTGGCCTTCAGATTGGCCTTTCAGTTCAGTTCAGCACATAACGTTCTGAGAACCATATGATTCTTAGAGCTTGGTGAGAGGGTGTTTGTCCTATGGTTATTTTGTATATATCCTTCCCACAACTTTTTGGGAATGCTGCAGGATAGTTTCTTGGCTTTGGAACATTCTCAGCCCATTTAAGGAACTTAACAAAAAAATATTTTTCTTAGTATTTCATTATTTTAACAGAACATTTCCTAGAAGTTGGTTAAATTTCATTTACATTTTGGTAATGTTCTAGGAATGTTCTCCGACTGGTTTGACATTGGGAGTGTTCTCAAATAGTTCAGAGAACGTTAAGAAACAACGCTCTTATGTGGTAATTTCATTACTTAAGCATAACATTTCCTACAGGTTTCCTCATATTTTTACTTAAAGTTATGTTCTCAAATTGTTCAGAGAACGTGAGAAAACTTTCCATAAAAACCACAAGAAAACTTTAGTAATGTTCAGAGAATATTCTAAGAATGTTATTTAAAAACATATGCTTTCGGTTCCCAGCATCAACAAAACTCTCTATCCTCTGTCTTGTTAAGTGTTATTCAGGTGTGTATTAAGCTAACATATGGAATTGTTTTAAGATGGTCATACAAAGGATCATTTAACTATTTGATTTAGAATTTTAACACCCCTTAAGGTATAAAAAAAATATATATACAAAAATGATTTGATGAAAAATTTAATTTGGCATTACTGCTATTAGCCAATAGAAACACATTCAATAACATATTCCCTACATGGAACAACAGATAGTCCCCCAAAAAATCTAAAGGAAGTTTGTTCTGAAGTGTCTGTCCTGTATCTGAGACCTATAAGAAAAATCAGGAAACGATTGAAACATTTTTGGACATGTATTTGTCCTTTTATTTTAGGCACTAAACTATCTCCAAATATACAGTGGATTTGGAAATTATTCAGACCCCTTGACTTTTTGCAAATGTATTTATAAAAATCTGAAATATCACATTTGCATAAGTATTCAGACCCTTTACTCAGTACTTTGTTGAAGCACCTTTGGCAGCGTTTACAGCCTTGAGTCTTCTTGGGTATGACGCTACAAGCTTGGCACACCTGTATTTGGGAAGTTTCTCCCATTCTTCTCTGCATATCCTCTCAAGATCTGTCAAGTTGGTCGGGGAGTGTCGCTGCACAGCTATTTTCAGGTTTCTCCAGAGATGTTAGATCGGGTTCAAGTCCGGGCTCTGGCTGGGCCACTCAAGGACATTCAGTCCTGCATTGTCTTGGCTATGTGCTTAGGGTCGTTGTTCTTTTGGAAGGTGAACCTTCGCCCCAGTATGAGGTCCTACGCGCTCTGGAGCATGTTTTCATCAAGGATCTCTCTGTTCTTTGGCATTCAGGCCAAAGAGTTCAATATTGGTTTCATCAGACCAGAGCATTTTGTTTCTCATGGTCTAAGAGTCCTTTAGGTGCCTTTTGGCAAACTCCAAGTGGGCTGTCATGTGCCTTTTACTGAAGAGTGGCTTCCATCTGGCCACTCTAACATAAAGGCCTGATTGGTGGAGTACTGAACAGATGGCTGTCCTTCTGGAAGGTTCTCCCATCTCCACAGAGGAGCTCTGTCAGAGTGACCATCGGGTTCTTGTTCAACTCCCTGACCAAGGCCCTTCTCCCCTGATTGTTCAGTTTGGCTCGGCGGCCAGCTCTAGGAAGAGCTTGGTGGTTCCTAACTTCTTCCATTTAAGAATGATGAAGGCCACTGTGTTCTTGGGGACCTTCAATACTGCACATTTTTTTTGATAACCTTCCCCAGATCTGTGCCTCGATACAATCCTATCTTGGAGCTCTACTGACAATTCCTTCGACCTCATAGCTTGGTTTTTGCTCTGACATGCACTGTCAAATGTGGGACCTTATATGGACAGGTGTGTGCCTTTTCAAATCATATCCAATCAATTGAATTTACCACAGGTGGACTCAGATCAAGCTGTAGAAACATCTCAAGGATGGTCAATGGAAACAGGATGCACCTAAGCTTAATTCAAGTCTCATAGCAAAGGGTCCGAATACTTGTGTTAATAAGGTATTTCTGTTTTTTATTTGTAATAAATCAAATAAAAATACGAAAAAACTGTTTCGCTTTGTCGTTATGGGCTACTGTGTGTAGATTGATGAGAATTTTTAAATGTTTTATCCATTTTAGAATAAGGCTGTAACGTAACAAAATGTGGTGAAAGGGTCTGAATACTTTCCGAATGCACTGTACTTCCATACATTTTTCACAACTGGTACCGGGGACCTTCAGAAGCGTCTGGTAAGGCTTGTGAATGTTTTTTTTGGGGGTGGGGTGCCCTTTTTTAGTTTGAGCACCTGCCCCCTAAGGTCTGTGCCCTGGCCACATCAGACCTAAATGAGTGCTTGTTTCCTTTGAAATGTGGTCTGTTTGAATAGACTAAAATTAACAGCTTTGTATGCATAACAAAACATGGCATGCTAGCTCCATCCTGGTAGCGCAGTGAACTAATTCCATGGATTGGAAAACTTTCAGGGAATGAGATTCAAATGTTCTCAGAACCTCTGTGCAACCTAAAAATAAATGTTCCCAAAACAGGCAAAATGTTCCCTTCTGTTCTCAGAACGTTTAAAACATTTCAGTTTTACTGCTCAGGAAATGTATGAGTTATTCCTACAACTAATGTGAAACCAAAAACATACTTTCCCACAACTTCCAAGGAACCAAATGTAAATACAATAGGTGTGTGAGTATTACTTTGTCAATATAATACTAATATGTTCCCTTGTGCAGAAGTCTGTCAAACCTGTTCAAATTCTATATGAGATATTATCAATGACTTACAGTACATTTTTTCCGTACCTTTCCCCATTTTTTTCCCTTACTGTCAATAGAATTAAAATGAAAAATATTTTATTACGAAGTCAATAACGTCTTCTGACTAAGCAAGGAAATTATGACATGCAACAATGAAAGGGAAACTACTCAATTTAGATATCACATTCGGATATGGTTCTTCTTTTTGTTCTTCTCAGCAACTCTAACATTTTGTTTATAAAGTACATTCAGTATGAAGTACAGAAAGAGAGTTCTCACTTCTCAGTTGACCCATTAGGACTGTGTCTGTTAGCGGTCGTCATTATTAGTTTAGGATGAGGATGTCTGCACTGTAGACCTGCCATTGGTGATTGTACACAACACTGTATGTGTTGCAGAGACAGATAATTCTCGTAGTAGGTCGGCTACAGTTGATAACATTTAAATGTATTTCCCCTTGAAGGTTTCAAAATCATATACGTTTTTTTGTGTTTTCATGCCAACAACACTATTTAAGCCACTGTTATTGGAGAGGATTATTTCCAGAGTTTTGTTCCTTCTCTTTGCAATCCTCTGATGCACTTTACTGCAGTGTTATTCCAGTTTGTGTTATATTTCCACCCTACTGTGGGATTTTGTCAGATCTGACCTCAATGAAACTAGATTTCCGCCGCCTTGGGCAAAAATATTAAATCCTAAACTAGCAGACACCATCACAATGTTGGAAACATTATCCCATTTTTTTGCCTATTTTGTCCGAAATTGTTTTTGTCCTTCAAGGGTGGCATTTCTCATTACCAAAGACACTTTGCTGACCCTCAAGGGCATTTGGTGAAATGAGAAAAGATGTAGATGTGCGAAGATACCATCCTAACCAATCAATATGCCTCTTTTATAGTCTGTGCTTGTCTGTCAGAGAAGCTGCACCATCTCTGCCCTCTGCAAAACAATGGCAGGATGACTGAATTTCCTGCCACAGGCTAGACCCATTTGTTTCATCATCAGGGACAAAAACTGAACCTCTGAATCAATATGCTCACAAGAATAGTTTCACTTTTTTTCTGTTAAGCTGAGTCCGGTCTTGATACCAGTTCTAATAATTGGCTTTAACAGTTACTGGACTGCAATAATGCGCTGAAAACCCTCTCTCATAGAGGGATGGGGAGAACTGTCAAATGAGACATGAGCTCCTCAGTTTAATTGCCTCCCACTGGTTATTAGTGAGGGCTTCTGATCTGATTGGACAATGTCCTGACTAATGATCTGGAAGGTGCAGCTCTGTACCTGGAACGAGAGCTGGAGTACGCAGGTGGAGTGTTACGGCCGTCGTAGGAAGGAGACCAAGGTGCAGCGTGGTAAGCGTACATTTTCTTTTTATTTAAATAAATGTCGCCAACAAAACAAGAAAACATAGAAACGACCGTGAAGCTAAACAGGGCTATAAGTGCCACTAACAAAGTCAACTTCCCACACAGAAAGGAGGGAAAGGGGCTACCTAAGTATGGTTCCCAATCAGAGACAACGATAGACAGCTGTCTCTGATTGAGAACCATACTCGGCCAAAACATAGAAATACAAAAACAGAGAATGCCCACCCCAAATCACACCCTGACCAAACCAAATAGAGACATAAAAAGGCTCTCTAAGGTCAGGGCGTGACATGGAGCTCTTAAAGTTCGGACACCAAGTTGACCAAAACGGTATGCTGCTGACAGCGGTTCGCCTGCAATGTAGAATTTAGAGCCATTTTGCTAGTTACTTTATTCTCAGTAAAAGTTATAAGCTTATGTGTTCTTCATAGCTCTACAGGATTGCACAGTCCGTTTTTTGGCTTTGTCCAGTGAATGGTGAGTAGAGCTTCTAGTCTGATGGTGGACGCTGGTGGATGGGAAAGTTTGGGAAGCTAAATGTTCAGAGACTACATGGCAAAGGACTGTAGAACTAATGGCCAATCTGCTTAGTTCCTATTTAAAAGTACCAATTGGTATTAGTGATAAATGTGTTATTGTACATACCTACACAGTAAAAAATATCCAGTTACCTGTAAGTTACTGTAAAAACATCATGATTTTTTGTATAGTGTACATTTGATAGTGTTTAATCGTTAGCGCTCCAGTATTAAAAGGTAAAATGGCTTTGTTCAGTTTCTTGCACAAAAGGTACAGTTTGACATTTGATCCCACATTACCTACACCCTGTCAAAACATCAATTTAAATGACAAGGTAATCAGCCAAAACCAATGCAAGGTTTTAAAAGTCCTTCATATACAGTGCTCCATTTTGGACTGTTTTGTTCCGGAACCTATTTGACCTGATCCGGTACCTCTCATGGCATGAAAAATAATGTTCACTTTTTGCAATGTAAAAATTTGAATAAAAGCGTCAAAGTTAATTTGAGTTGCCTCTTTGTTAATTCTCCTGCCCCCACAAAAAATGTCACGTGAAAAGGTCAATTTTCAGCCCGGGCCTAATATTCTAAGACTAACATTCTAAGAGTTGATTCGGTTTGGGCCAGCCTGGGTTTATTATATTTTACCTTTATTTAACTTGGCAAGTCAGTGAAGAACAAATTCTTATTTACAATGACGGCCTACCAAAAAACAAAAGGCCTCCAAAGGGGATGGGAGCTGGGATTAAAAATAAAGAATAAAATATAGGACAAAACACACATCAAGACAAGAGAGACACCAAACACTACATAAAGAGAGACCTAAGACAACAACATAGCATGGCAGGAACTGTAACGAACGTCGTCGGGAGAAGCAGAGGAGGACCAAGGTGCAGCGTGGTAAGTGTTCATTATTTTAATAAAACAACTGAACACTGAACAAAACAACAAAAACGACAAACGAACAGTCCTGTAAGGTGATGAAAAACACTAAACAGAAAATAATCACCCACAACTCAAAGTGGGAAAACAGGCTACCTAAATATGGTTCTCAATCAGCGACAACGATAGACAGCTGCCTCTGATTGAGAACCACACACGGCCAAACACAAAGAAATAGACAACATAGACATACAAACATAGAATGCCCACCCACATCACACCCTGACCAAACAAAAAATAGAAACATACAAAGCAATCTATGGTCAGGGCGTGACAGGAACACTTGACAACAAAGCATGGTAGCAACACAACATGACAACAACATGGTAGCAACACAAAATTGCAGCAGCCAAAAATGGTCAGCACAAAACATTTTACAAACATTATTGGGCACAGACAACAGCACAAAGGGCAAGAAGGTAGAGACAACAATACATCACGCGAAGCAGCCACAACTGTCAGTAAGAGTGTCCATGACTGAGTCTTTGAATGAAGAGATGGAGATAAAACTGTCCAGTTTGAGTGTTTGTTGCAGCTTGTTCCAGTCACTAGCTACAGCGAACTGAAAAGAGGAGCGACCCAGGGATGTGTGTGCTTTGAGAAAACAGAGAAAACCATGTCTAGATGTAACATTAGCCTGCAGCTTTGATATGTGAGAGAAGGACAGTGTACCTTCTAGCCATACTCAAGTACTTGTATGAGGTGACTACCTCAAGCTCTAAACCTTCAGAGGTATTAATCACATCTGTGGGGAGAGGGGCATTCTTCTTACCAAACCAACTGACCTTTGTTTTGGAGGTGTTCAAAACAAGGTTAAGGGCAGAGAAAGCTTGTTGGACACTAAGAAAGTTTTGTTGTAGAGTGTTTAACACAAATTCTGGGTAGGGGCCAGCTGAGTATAAGACTGTATAATTTGCATATGAATGGATGAGAGAGCTTCTTACTGCCTGAGCTATCTTGTTGATGTAAATTGAGAAGAGCATGGGGCATAGGATCGAGCCTTGTGGTGCTCCCTCGGTGACAGGCAGTGACTGAGACAGCAGATGTTCTGACTTTATACACTGCACTCTTTGAGAGAGGTAATTAGTAAACCAGGCCCAAGACCCCTCAGAGACACCAATATTCCTTAGCCCACAAGAATGGAATGGTCTACCGTATCAAAAGCTTTAGCCAAGTCAATAGAAATGGCACCACAACATTGCTTAGATTCAAGGGCAATGGTGACATCATTGAGGATCTTTAAGGTTGCAGTGACACATCCATAACCTGAGCGGAAACCAGATTGCATTCCAGATTGCACACCTCCAAAACAAAGGTAATTTAATTTGGTAAGAATAATGCCCCTCTCCACACAGGTGTGATTACTACCTCTGAGGGTTTAGAGTTTGAGGTAGTCACCTCAAACAAGTACCTTGGAGTATGACTAGATGGTAGACTGTCCTTCTCTCAGCACTTGGGGCTAGTCATTGTAAGTTCAGAGTCGCTCGCCCCAACAGTGCATGCGTGCTGGACGTGAGTGAAAGCTCGGGAGAGAGGGTTGAGTATGGCGGTGGTACCTGTACCAGACAGGGGGAGACAGGCCAGGGCAGACGGTGAACAGATCGCCAGGTGGAATCCAAGCATCAGTGCAGCAGGCAACGGGAGTAGGTGTCACACCCACTTGGGAGAAGCTTTTTACTGGAGGCAGATTCCTTGTAGAAAATGCCAGGGGATGGTCTCTGAATAGCGGGAGAGGGCTTCAAAGGCCTCTGGATTTGGGTGGGGTAGGCTGTGAGACTCTCCCAACGTTGTTGGGCTCAAAGGCTTTGACACCTCTCACTTCACATCTCAGTGCTAATTAAAGTTGTATCTGTTCTGTCCTAGCAAGCTAGGTAGCCTTATCTTAGCATTAGTCCTTATAAAGTAAAATTCATCCTTGTAATGTATTTTTCTTCTTGGCTTTCAAAATAGCTTCAGACTAAACAGTACTCACTCAGATCCAGGTTGGATGGTGTTTTCAGGTTTCTGTTGTTTGTTTGCCAGAGCATTTGCTGTATAGCTTGGAAATAGGAATCTTGGGTTGTAGTAATCCTTATAGGTAATTTTGTCCAAAATCAGGTTGTAGGTTCGGAGTTTTGATTTGGAGTGAAGGTTATGTTGTGGAGGGTGGTGTCCTGTATATGTCCTTGCCGAAAAATCCAAGTTTATCTGACTCTATCCTTTTTGTAAAAACATGCTGAAAAATGCGGGAGCTCAGATGCAGCTGTGTCTCCCCCCCCCCCCTCTAGAATTATGGTTTGCACAACATTGTAACCTATGTTTGAGTCCAACGCATGGCCATGGCTTTGTGAGAAGCGCATCAGTATCACTCACATAAGTACAATGAGATTCACTTTCTATGATCACTCTCCCTCTCTCTGCTCTGATAGACATGAGCTTGCAACTCTCATCTCTCCAGCATTGCACTTCATCATTTATTTCCTTATAGAAACATAGCCTCGGGAAGGGTTCTGAAGGAACTGCAGCACCCCTGATAAATTTAAATACATTTGCCAAAGCTATAGAATTACTGCTGTCTGTTCAGAAATAAATGAAATAATTCAGAATAGCCTACTACACCATAAGAAGGCCTCTAATTTAGCCACAGAGGATCAATAGCTTATTGACTAGCTGTGATTTGTACCCCGATAACAAGCAATAGCCTACAGTTGGGAACGAGCGGCAAATCTGTGAAAAAATAGCACACAGACAAAACAGGCCTTTCGCAATATTTAAAATACAAATCGAGGGAAAACACAGGTTGGAAAGCAAATGGCTTCTGCTGAAAATATAAGACTCTATGCTGTAGGATGCCAAAATATTTGATCAACTTCCAAATATTGAATGGCGATGAAGGGGATGGCTGCCGGTTTGCGGGATCCTAACCAACTGTGCTATTTTCGCGCTGTTTGTAACTTATTTTGTACATAATGTTGCTGCTACCTTCACTTACGACCGAAAATAACTTCTGGACATTACGTTTAGGGGGCCCTTAAATAAGGTCAAATGTACGGAACAGCACGATGTACAAAAGTGCGTTAGCTAACGTTACATTTTACATTTTAATAATTTAGAAGATGGTCTTATCCAGAGCATCTTATAGTATGTGCATTCTTCTTAAGATAGCTAGGTGACTAAGGTGAGACAACCACATATCTCAGTCAAATATACAGGATAGCAACATTCCATTCCAGCTAAACAATGGATTTTACAAACAAAAAAAATCTAAATCTATGAATACAAAATCTGAGAACAGCAATATTATACACACACATGAAGGTATCCATAAGCAATCATTTCACAAATGTGCAAAATGGGTGGATGAAGAGTTGGAAATAGACTCTAATAGCATTGCTCAGAATTTTTTTGTTTAACAAGTAATAAAAACAATTTGTGAGGATAACAGCACTGAATATTTTTCAATAATGTTTGATGAGTTGGAAAACACATTGGGGTAGGGATATTAGACCATTCCTCCATAGTCCATACAGAATCCTTCCAGATCCTTGATATCCTTCATCTTCGCTTATGGACTGCTCTCTTCAATTCAAATACCACAGGTTTTCAATGGGTTTCAAGTCCGGAGACTGAGATGGCCATTGTAAAATGAAGATTTTGTGGCCAATTAACCATTTCTTTGTGGATGTTGATGTGTGCTTGGGGTTATTGTATTGCTGGAAGATCCACTTGGGGCCAAGTTTCAGCCTCCTCGCAGAGGCAATCAGGTCATTGGCTAAAATATCCTGGTACTGGGTTCTGATGCCATTGAACTTAACACGGGCCCCAGGACCAGTGGAAGCAAAATAGCCCCATAACATCAAAGATCCACCACCATTTTGAACAGTAGGTATGGGGACCTTTCCTGCTCATACATTCTCATTTCGATGCCAAACCCACTGCTGGTGTGCGTGGCTAAAGAGCTCTATGTTCATGTCTTCTGACCAAAGCACCGGTTCCAATTCAAGTGCCAATGCAAACTCCAGGTGTTTACATTTGTTGGATGACATGAAAATAGAGCTCTTTGACCAGGGCTATAGGACATACAGACAGATGGATACATGAGATGTATAGTAGCTGTTCAGTACTTTTTCTATTTTCAGAAATGCCATTTACTTCACGCCCACGCCACTGAAATAACAGCGAAGAGCGCCATTTGACAAATTTATTTTGTTCATGCATGGAAGATTCACTGACAACCATCGATTTTTATAATTGTTCCTCTCTTGCGGCTGTGTGGCTTTGTTGTCAAGAGAGGGGATTTGCCACATTAGCTTTGAGGTTTTAGGAAAACTCACCCATGTACAGCAATTTCAGAAATCTGTAATTTCCTGATTTCTTCTCCCACTTGGCGTTAAACCGTGGTAAGTGCTACCAGGCCCATGCAGTTAGTCCTCCTATCAGAGCTGAATGGGTCCTGATTTCCGATGAAGTCTGTGAGAGGTGTGAAGTAAATGAATTTCATACTTCAGTAAGCCAGAAAATTCTGGTTTCGCTAAGCAGCCTGTCTCACTGAGGGTGACAGATGTACTGCACTCTGCTCCAGAGTATTCCAGCACAGGAAATATTGTCCTCCACACCTAACCACAGTCAAACTACATCACACATTTGTCCATCAAACCTGAACAATATTCAGGAATGCTTCATGTGTGACTGCAGAGTGAACAATCACTATCAGAAAAGGAAAGGAGTCTCTGTTATGTTGACCTTGGTGCTGAAAATACCTTTGGCCCTAACCCTGTGACTGAGGGACCTCACATACTCATAAACAACACATTTGTCATGTGGACAGTTCGTCAATGTTGGTGCTGATTGTATTTTTGCAGTACCGGTGATGAATTTGGAGTTCTCTTGACAACAATGACAATAAGGTCATTGCTGTCTCTTTCTACTCTTGTATAGCCTGTCCAACATGCATTACTAAGAGGACATCTTCATGGTTCACCCTAATGGAAGATGGCATTGACTTACACTACAGGTCAAAAGTTGTAGAACACCTACTCATTCAAGAGTTTTTCTGAATTTTTCATATTTTCTACATTGTAGAATAATAGTGAAGACATCAAAACGATGAAATAACACATATGGAATCATGTTGTAACTAAAGAAGTGTTAAACAAATCAAAATATATTTTATTTGTGAGATTCTTCAAATAGCCACCATTTGCCTCTATGACAGCTTTGCACAAGCTTTGCATTCTCTCAACCAGCTTCCCCTGGAATGATTTTCCAACAGTCTTGAAGGAGTTCCCACATGAGCTGAGCACTTGTTGCTTTTCCTTCACTCTGCGGTCCAACTCATCCCAAACCATCTCAATTGGGTTGAGGTCGGAGGATTGTGGAGGCCAGGTCATCTGATGCAGCACTCCATCACTCTCCTTCTCGGTCAAATAGCCCTTACACTGCCTGGAGGTGTTGGGTCATTGTCGTGTTGAAAAAAAATGATAGTCTCACTGAGCTCAAACCAGATGGGATGGCGTATCGCTGCAGAATGCTGTGGTAGCCATGCTGGTTAAGTGTGCCTTGAATTCAAAATAAATCGCAGACATTGTCACCAGCAAAGCACCCCCACACCATAACACCGCCTCCTCCATGCTTTACGGTGGGAACCACACATGCGGAGATCATCCGTTCACCCACACTGCGTCTCACGAAGACATGGCGGGTGGAACCAAAAATCTCAAATTTGGACACCAGACCAAAGGACAAATTTCCACCAATCTAATGTCCATTGCTCGTGTTTCTTGGCCCAAGCAAGTTTCTTCTTCTTATTGATGTCCTTTAGTAGTGGTTTTGTTGCAGCAATTTGACCATGAAGTCCTGATTCACACAGTCTCCTCTGAACAGTTGATATTGGGATGTGTCTGTTACTTGAACTCTGTGAAGCATTTATTTGGGCTGCAATTTCTGAGGCTGGTAACTCTAATGAACTGCAGCAGAGATAACTCTGGGTCTTCCATTCATGTGGCGGTCCTCATGAGAGCCAGTTTCATCATAGCGCTTGAAGGTTTTTGTGACTGCATTTGAAGAAACTTTCAAGTTCTTGAAATTTTCCGTATGACTGACCTTCATGTCTTAAAGAAATGATGAACTGTCGTTTCTCTTTGCTTATTTGAGCTGTTCTTGCCATAATATGGACTTGGTCTTCAATCAAATAGGGCTATCTTCTGTATACCACCCCTACCTTGTCACAACACAACAAACGCATTAAGAAGGAAAGAAATTGCACAAATTGCACAAATTAACTTTTAATTGAAATGCATTCCAGGTGACTACCTCATGAAGCTGGTTGAGAGAATGCCAAGAGTGTGCAAAGCTGTCATCAAGGCAAAGGGTGGCAACTTTGAGGAATCTCAAATATAAAATATATTTTGATTTGTTTAACACTTTTTTGCTTACTACATGATTCCATATGTGTTATTTCATAGTTTCGATGTATTCACTATTATTCTACAATGTAGAAATAGTACAAATATAGAAAAACCCTTGAATGAGAAGGTGTTCTAAAACTTTTGACCGGTAGTGTATTTCATGGTGGAGTGGATTTGTCATCACCTGAAATACGATTATGGTTGTTATCTTGGTATTTAGTCCATTTTTGGGGTTCTATGAACAGCCAGCCTATATTCATACTCCTGGGTAATGTGATCCACAGGGTTTTAGCCCTGGTCGTCTGCAGGTCACAAGACGGTGTTAAGCTGCTGAGCTAAAGCCTAGGCATTAACTCAAGAAGCAACAATTTCAACAGTCTTCAGGTCTCCGGAAAAGTTACTCATCATGCAAGCATGGTTCACTAGATACCTGAAAGTAATTGGATAAAGTATGACTACAACTGAAAAAATACCACCGGAGTGCTGTGACGTACTGAGTTAAGAGGGCTTTCATTTGACAAATCTCAGATTCTCCTCAGTTTCAGTTTTGCAGTTGGTGTCTATGATCAGTAGGCTACATTATATTTTGTTCAAGAGGTAACCTGATCTCACCAGTAACCTGACCTCACAGCATCAATAATGGACTCTCACCTCTTTATATTCCCTTAAAAAATGGAATATTGAAAACTTTTTTCAGATTATGTGATCTATGCTAAGACATATTTTAGATACAAAGCACATTGTTGGGACTGAATAGCTGACACAAAACCTTTGCTTGAAATGACCTAGAATAAAAGATGACATGTTCACCGTGCTTCTTGCATGAAGAGATTGGCTTGTACAGAGATCCAAGGCAGAAAAATCCTACTGTTTCTATGATGAGATAGTTGAACCTATCATTCAGCAAGGCATCTGCAATACATACACAATGCCAGAATCTTCATTTCATTCAGCATGACTCAGATAAGCAAAGACTCAACAGGGATTTGTAAAATGTCCGGGAAATGAAAATGAGGTTTCAAACACATCCAGCCAGCTAGATTAAAGTGCACAAAGATCAGTCATATTTTCTTCCTTCCTTGGAGCAAATGTAAGAGCCAAAGATTGACACATCACAAACTGCCATCTGCTTCTCATCTGCTGTGAGCAGGAGGAACACGTGTGGCTGCCATGGCAGACGCAAACACATCCTTTCTGTCCCACTGCTCGCCTGCACAAAACATCATGGACATCCATACTAAGTCCTATGCATGATGGGAGATTAGACAGCTAAACTCCCCTCAGGCTTGTGGCCCAGCATGCTGATGGGTCTCCTGCACTGAGCAAGAGGAGGTCCATTTCAGGAGACAGAAGGAACACAGGAGGGGAAGTGAGACCTAAAGGTCAATGTGGCAATCACTCTACAACAGGGCATTCTCAGCTGCAGGACTCTGAGAATGACATTATTGGTGCTCCAGTCATTGCATTCAGAGAATCGCTCCAGTGTAATTTAGAGGTTACAAGTTCAGTTCAATGTTTGCAGAACATCGAATTGTGTTTGTCTCTGCCTTAAACGTGTTGAGGGGCGAACTGAAGGAAGTATAGCCGGATGGAGGGCTTGCTGGGATGTGGTCAAAAGCTGCAGCACTTACTCAGTTTATGTGATGAAAAGATGTTTGAGAAGAAACTTTGCGTCTGATTTACAGTACCAGTCAAAAGTTTGGACACACCTACTCATTCAAGGGTTTTTCTTAATTTGTACTATTTTCTACATTGTAGAATAATAGTGAAGACATCAAATGAAATAACACATATGGTTAAAAGTTAATATTGTGACAAGGTAGGGGGGGTATACCAAGTCCATATTATGGCAAGAACAGCTCAAATAAGCAAAGAGAAACGACAGTCCATCATTACTTTAAGACATGAAGGGCAGTCAATCAGGAAAATTTCAACAACTTTGAAAGTTTCTTCAAGTGCAGTCGCAAAAACCATCAATCAAACCATTCATCTATGATGAAACTGGCTCTCATGAGGACCGCCACAGGAAAGGAAGACCCAAAGTTACATCTGCTGCAGAGGATAAGTTCATTAGAGTTACCAGCCTCAGAAATTGCAGCCCAAATAAATGCTTCACAGAGTTCAAGTAACAGACACATCTCAACATCAACTGTTCAGAGGAGACTGCGTCAATCAAATTGCTGAAAAGAAACCACTACTAAAGGACACAAATAATAATAAGAAACTTGCTTGGGCCAAGAAACACGAGCAATGGACATTAGACCGGTGAAAATCTGTCCTTTGGTCAGATGAGTCCAAATGTGAGATTTTTGGATCCACCCACGGTGTCTTTGTGAGGCGCAGAGTAGGTGAACGGATGATCTCCGCATGTGTGGTTCCCACCGTGAAGCATGGAGGAGGAGGTGGGATGGTGTGCTTTGCTGGTGACAATGTCAGTGATTTATTTAGAATTGAAGGCACACTTAACCAGCATGGCTACCACAGCATTCTGCAGCGATATGTCATCCCATCTGGTTTGCGCTTAGTGGGACTATAATTTGTTTTTCAACAGGACAATGACCCAAACACACGCCCAGGCTGTGTAAAGGCTATTTGACCAAGAAGGCGAGGGATGGAGTGCAGCATCAGATGACCTGGCCTCTACAATCACCCGACCTCAACCCAATTGAGATGATTTGGGATGAGTTGGTCCGCAGAGTGAAGGAAAAGCAGCCAACAAGTGCTCAGCATATGTGGGAACTCCTTCAAGACTGTTGGAAAAGCATTCCTCATGAAGCTGGTTGAGAGAAGGCCAAAAGTGTGCAAAGCTGTCATCAAGGCAAAGGGTGTCTATTTTGAAGAATCTAAAATCTAAAATATATTTTGATTTGTTTTACACTGTTTTAGTTACTACATGATACCATATGTGTTATTTGATAGTTTTGATATCTTCACTATTATTCTACAAAGTAGAAAATAGTAAAATAAAGAAAAACCCTTGAATGAGTAGTTGTGTCCAAACTTTTGACTGGTACTGTATGTACTCTAAACTCTCTCCTTCTAAAGAGACTATGGTGGTTTGTGTCTTTAGCATTTTAAGTGTTCGGGAAATAGATCACAGAGCTAAGCTCAAACAAGTCTGCTTGGAACCATGCAGCGGACTGCTTGTTCCATTAACTGACACGGAGCGAGAACAGACTGCTTCCTGCCTCCGAAACATGTGTCTTGTCTTGCCACTTTGATTAAGGATGTTTCTGCTTTTATGCCAACTGATCTGTCTCCCATTGCACCAAGAGAAGCCAATGCCGATAAATTCAAGATGACAGACTGTTGAATAATGAAGTTGTCTCATACTCCAGTAAGCCAGTAACTAATGTCTCCCTTCTATTGAATTCATATTTTCCAGTCCTTTATTCTCATCAGTGATTAAAAGGAGGACCAGGAGGCTTCATGTCAGTCCAGTGAAGTCAAGACACCTCCTCTGAGCTGTATTCTGGTCATGCCTCAGCCTGACTTTGAACTCAAGGAGTGCTGCTGGCCCTGGCTTACCTGGGAGGTAATTGACAGCTGTTGGGGTGAGAATGAGAAGGAACACAGGCAATTAAAGAGCCGGAGCCAACCTAGTCTGACCTGCTGATCAATGCAGTCCATTTGGAGCTGGTGTACTAGAGGCCAGAGCTCTGTTTACAGGCTAATAAAGAGAGCTCAGGGAGCACCTTCTGGGCTGCACTGCCAATACTTTTAACACCCCATTGATTCTCATTACACTTAATAGTTTGCCTGCTACAGTCAGCTGGGTGCTGGGTGATGGGGGGGTTGGTTGGGGTGCAGGCTGAGACGTGGAGAGGGACAGGGTGTTCTGACCTGGACAGGAGACCAGGCATTCTAGATGGGTACTCCCTCTCTCTCTAATCCCAGCATGGTGCCGCCTCGCTGTAACATGATGAGCCTCGTCATCATGTGGAGCAGGGACAGAGCCATCCATGGCTGATGCCTGCCTCCAGGTTAAGAGTGTTGGGCCAGTAATCAAAAGGCCGCTGGTTCAAATCCCAGAGCTGGCAAAGTGGAAAAATCTCCCTTGAGCAAGGCAGTTAACCCCCAACAACAACTGCTCCCTGGGCGCCGATGATGTCGATTAAGGCAACCCCCCACACCACTCTGATTCAGAGGGGTAGAGTTAAATGCGGAAGACACATTTCAGTTAAATGCGTGTGTTAAATTTATGCAACTGACTAGTTATGCAACTGACTAGGTATCCCCTTTCCCCAACACTCACCACCACGAGATCATGCTGATGATTACCCTGGATTTGCATATTTGTGGGATAATCCTAACAAATCCCTAGACGCTCCCTTTGGAGATGTAGCCAATGTGATCCGCTAACTAACAGCAAAATGAAAATAAATACTGTAGCTTCCTCTTTTTAATCCCCAGAAATAATGATCCTTCTGCTCCTCTGCAGCGATTTGTTGTTGTGCTATTGTTCTCGCCCTCTTTTACAGTAATAAATGGCTTTGCATATTTTTGCTGTTGGACTTTGGAGCACTGCGTTACATTCCCGCCCTTGGCTCTAATTAGTGAGCAGTGTTAGGTTGTTACTTGGAGCCTACATGGTCCCTCTGCATCTCAGCTACATCAAGGCTCCAGATATACAGACCAGTAAGTAAAGCTTCCTGTGGGCTTCATTACACACTCACATATTTAGGGATCAGCCCACATTAAAGACCCACTGACATCTTTAGGGATCAGCCCACATTAAAGACCTAATGACATCTTTAGGGATCAGCCCACATTAAAGACCCACTGACATCTTTAGGGATCAGCCCACATTAAAGACCTAATGACATCTTTAGGGATCAGCCCACATTAAAGACCTAATGACATCTTTAGGGATCAGCCCACATTAAAGACCTAATGACATCTTTAGGGATCAGCCCACATTAAAGACCCACTGACATCTTTAGGGATCAGCCCACATTAAAGACCTAATGACATCTTTAGGGATCAGCCCACATTAAAGACCCACTGACATCTTTAGGGATCAGCCCACATTAAAGACCCACTGACATCTTTAGGGATCAGCTCACATTAAAGACCCACTGATATCTTTAGGGATCAGCCCACATTAAGACCCCCTCACATATTCAGGGATCAGCCCACATTAAAGACCCACTGACATCTTTAGGGATCAGCCCACATTAAAGACCCACTGACATCTTTAGGGATCAGCTCACATTAAAGACCCACTGACATCTTTAGGGATCAGCCCACATTAAGACCCCCTCACATATTCAGGGATCAGCCCACATTAAAGACCCACTGACATCTTTAGGGATCAGCCCACATTAAAGACCTAATGACATCTTTAGGGATCAGCCCACATTAAAGACCCACTGACATCTTTAGGGATCAGCCCACATTAAAGACCTAATGACATCTTTAGGGATCAGCCCACATTAAAGACCTAATGACATCTTTAGGGATCAGCCCACATTAAAGACCTAATGACATCTTTAGGGATCAGCCCACATTAAAGACCCACTGACATCTTTAGGGATCAGCCCACATTAAAGACCTAATGACATCTTTAGGGATCAGCCCACATTAAAGACCCACTGACATCTTTAGGGATCAGCCCACATTAAAGACCCACTGACATCTTTAGGGATCAGCTCACATTAAAGACCCACTGATATCTTTAGGGATCAGCCCACATTAAGACCCCCTCACATATTCAGGGATCAGCCCACATTAAAGACCCACTGACATCTTTAGGGATCAGCCCACATTAAAGACCCACTGACATCTTTAGGGATCAGCTCACATTAAAGACCCACTGACATCTTTAGGGATCAGCCCACATTAAGACCCCCTCACATATTCAGGGATCAGCCCACATTAAAGACCCACTGACATCTTTAGGGATCAGCCCACATTAAGACCCCCTCACATATTCAGGGATCAGCCCACATTAAAGCAACAAAAAGCTTACAGAAACAACTCCACTCAAGGCAGGATTTCCCATTCTAGGACACGTGTCTGCTGTGTGAGAATAAACGTTAATGTGAAGTGATATGGTTTTGTGGCTGTGTGAAAATTAACGAGCTTAGATGTTGAGATGAAGTGATGTTTGGTGGTTTAAGAATAACTAAATGTTAGAGTGTAGTTGATGTGCTGTCTCAGTGTGATCCTCTACAAGTTCAGTTCCTCAGCCCAGGCCAGGATGAAACCATTTAGGAAGGAGGGAGTGTTTCCCAGGGAGGCAGATTATGAAAAACTGCACCTTGTCTCTGCCTTTCTGTCCCACACTGATCTCTACACCTCCCCTGCTCTCTGGGGCATCTGATAAGCCCGTAGTTGCATGGTAAGCCCAGTACCAGTGTCTTCCATTGGGGGTAGCAATGCTAAAGCTATCTTTGTAGCAGGGTATCACCTCATTGGGAGTTGTTGCTATAGTGTCCCAGCAGCACAGTTGCCTCTCAGGCCAGTGGTATTAGAATGGGGCTCCCTTCAGATTCAGCTGAAGGTAGTAGCAGTTGCCTATCTCTTCTTAATGCCTGGTGCCTAAGAACCACTGTCCAAATGCTGTCTGCATGTTAAGCAGTGTCCTCCCACTGTCTGGTATCTCCTACTAACACACACACACCACCCTGCCCTAGTTAGATTCATCACACGTCATTGATTTATTTTCTATTTTCTTAGTCACATTGCACTCTGACTCATTTCTCTCCACTTTTCATATTCCTGGAAATGATACAAACACTTAATTATTGTGATTTTTTTAAAACAAATTTTGTTTTGTTAATTTAGTTAGTTGTTCCATTTTTCTGAGTTTACTTGTATTACCAGGGATTTGGGATGTGGCTTTGCTCTCCTTAGACTTGAACACAATAGAAGAGGAGCATTACAGAAAAATAATACAATTTGTTTGTTGATTGCATGTACTAATACCTTATCAAATTGATCAGAAATACAGTGTAGACATTGTTAATGTTGTAAATGACTATTGTAGCTGGAAACGGCAGATTGTTTAATGGAATATCTACACAGGCGTACAGAGGCCCATTATCAGCAACCATCACTCCTGTGTTCCAATGGCACGTTGTGTTAGCTAATCCAACTTTATTATTTTAAAAGACTAATTGATCATTAGAAAATCCTTTTGCAATTATGTTAGCACATCTGAAAACTGTTGTCCTGATTAAAGAAGCAATACAACTGGCCTTCTTTAGACTAGTTGAGTATCTGGAACATCAGCATTTGTGGGTTCGATTACAGGCTCAAAATGGCCAGAAACAAAGCACTTTCTTCTGAAACTCGTCAGTCCATTCTTGTTCTGAGAAATTAAGATTATTCCATTTGAGAAATTGCCAAGAAACTGAAGGTCTTGTACAATGCTGTGTACAACTCCCTTCACAGAACAGCACAAACTGGCCCTAACCAGAACAGAAAAAGGAGTGGGAGGCCCTGGTGCACAACTGAGCAAGACGACAAGTACATTAGAGTGTCTAGTTTGAGAAACAGACGCCTCACAAGTCCTCAACTGGCAGCTTCATTAAATAGTACCCGCAAAACACCAGTCTCAACGTCACCAGTGAACAGATGACTACGAGATGCCGGCCTTCTAGGCAGAGTTCCTCTGTCCAGTGTCTTAATCTTTTATTTTTATTGACGTTGAGACTGGTGTTTTGCGGGTACAATTTCATTAAGCTGCCAGTTGAGGACTTGTGAGGCGTCTGTTTAGGTTTGTCATTTTAGGTGAAAATTGAAAAAAAAGGGTCCGATCCTTAAGAGATTTTAAGGGAAACTCCAAATCTCCTCGCTCAAAAGTGAATGTCATGCTGAGACATAATCCTGTCCATCCAACCTTTAGAAGACCCCTTATTTTGCAATCATCATTGGTTGAAGACATTAGAACTAAATATCACAACCACACAAAAGTAAACGAGAGGCAGATGATTGCAAGAGTAAATATTGGGAACATAGTGAAGCAGTACCGACTACTCACCCAGACTACTCTAGGTTTTTCAAAGAAGAGGGCTGGATTGGATGGAGATCATTGTACCTTTGTTTGGATGAAGAGAAACCGGGCAACTGTTGAATCCAAGAAGAGCGTGAAATCCTTCTTTTTGAGGGATGATGTGAGTCGAATGGCTACAGGGAGGAAACAAACTGTCACACAAAACAAAAAGATGCAAAAAAGGAAGCTGACCGTGAGGCATGCCAGTGTAAAACCCACAAGAATCTCCAATTCATGGCGAACAGCCTTTACAGCCGGGTGCTTTTATTGTCCCAAAATCTTGAGGCGATGGCAGATGCCACTGTGTGCAACACCAATTCTAAAACCTGTGCCTATGGAGTCAGTGGAGACTGCTGAGGGGAGGATGGCTCATAACAAGGGCTGGAACAGAGCAAATGGAATGGCATCAAACTATGTGTTTGATGCCATTCCATTCTCATTCCGCTCCAGCCATTACCACGAGCTTGTCCTCCCCAATTAAGGTGGCACCAACCTCCTGTGTGGTGAGTGTAAGGAGTGCCACCATGCCACTGACACGCTTGTGAAACCCCCATCAAACAAAGAAATTGCCCTGATGCCAATGGTCAATTGAGAGGAACAGAGATGAAGAATAGAGGACCAAAGTTACAGTGAAGAGGCAGGTGACTACTACTGGGGACAATCTTCTGATCTTCCAGGACAGTCTCTTCAGGTTCAGGCACCACCTTTTGGCAGTTACAGTGAAGAGGCAGATGACTACTACTGAAGACGATTTTGTGATCATCCAGGACAGTCTCTTCAAGTTCAGGCACCATCAGATGGCAGTATGCAGTGTACAGAGACCTGAGGGAGAGTCTCAAGCACAACGAGTGTTTCATCCATGTGGACTTCAGCGACAATTACTCTTGAAAATACTCCATTGAAGTCCAGTCGGTTAATTTAGGAGGATCGCGTCAGCAGGCAATGCTCCACACTGGAGTATTATATGCAGGAGCACAGCTTTCACCCGTTGCTTTCCGCTCCATCTCCCCCAAAAAGAAGGCATGAACCGCAAGTAATCTGGCCAGTTCTGGAGATGGTTAAGGAGAGGTACTCAGAAGTTAACCGGCTGCACTTATTCAGTGATGGGCCAGCAAGCCAGTATAAACAGAAGGGAAACTTTTTCCTTTTTTGACTGAACCATTCAAGTGAGGCATTTACGACATAATCTGGAATTTCTTTGAGGCCAGCCAATGCAAGGGGCTCCTGACGGTGTTGGAGGGATGCTGAAGAGATACAGATGTTGGGGGACTGTTCAACAAGCTGAAGAGTCAGGAATCATCAGTAGAGCTGTTCTTTGTCAGCGAGAACATTGTCGACACAATAGTGCCGAACTGCTTTTTTGCATGTCCATTTTTAAACCACAAGAAGGATACTTTCTCTAGTGGCTGTGTGAGTAGGGGAATGTTTGAAAAGTTTTTCTAATCTCAGTATGTTGTCTCATCTCTTCTCAGGTAACCCATCTAACTGCAGTGAAAGGCACAATGAAGATGCATCAACAGATAAGTGTGTTGCCAAGTCACATCAAGTACAGAGACATAACCTGTCTCTGCCAAAGAGATGAGAGGGTCATGGACTGTCCCTGCTTTGAGTTAAAAGAAGCAACTTTAGAAGCTGCCGAGGCTCCAAAATAAGCTCTAGAAGCTGCTGATGCTCCAATATCAACTCTAGAAGCTGCAGAGGTTCCGAGATCAACTCTAGAAGCTGCTGAGGCTCCAAAATAAGCTCTAGAAGCTGCTGAGGCTACAATATCAACTCTAGAAGCTGCTGAGGCTCCTATATCAACTAGAAGCTGCTGAGGCTCCAATATCAACTCTAGAAGCTGCTGATGCTCCAATATCAACTCTAGAAGCTGCTGAGGCTCCAATATCAACTCTAGAAGCTGCTGATGCTCCAATATCAACTCTAGAAGCTGCTGATGCTCCAAGATCTGTGTGCACCATTGAAACACTGTGGTTACCTGAGGTAATTTACGCTCAGCATATTGGTCAGTGGTGTGTGGTGTCCTATGACAATGAGCCATACCCAGGAATCAGCACAGATGTGGAGGAGGATAACATCCAGGTCAATTGCATGCATGAGAAATTAAAAAAACTATTTCGTATTTCTGCTTCTGTCTCCTATCATTATACAACGTGACTGTTCTCTTATGCCATACTTTGTACATCTCCATTGTCAGTAGAAACCACTTTTTTTTAAGCAAGTCAGCCATAACAGTTATGTTTTTTAAAAAGGCAGTAAATGAGGCTGAATTAACTGTTTCGCTGCCAGACAGTGCTCCGCTGATAGCCAGTGCTCCGCTGATAGCCAGGTGTAGCAGTGGTAAGGTGTTGGGACTAGTGGTGGGACTCTGCTGTTGGGACAGCTTTATATAGGCCCTAACAGTTTGTGGGCACCGTTTGTCACTGTTATAGTGCAATTATTGTATTGTTTACTGTTGTGTTGTTTAGTGGCTTTGCTGGCATGCATAACATAATTTAAAAAAAACTTTACATGGTTAAACTGGTCATCAGATAGTTCATGTTCATTCTAGTGTTTTAATTCTATGATCTGAACAAGTATCCACTTGTAGATTTAAAACAGGTAAATAATGCATAGATATGAAACTGAAATGCGTGCAGCTATCTTGACCAAACACATGACTAGACTGGTGCATGGTAATTCTTCATGATACTGGCAAAAGGGCAATTTGGGCCATCCATTTGGAAAAGTGAACTGACAGACATTATGTGTAATTAAGAAAGAGCCCAAAGAATTTATAAGGTTAATAAAACAATGCAACCAGAATCCACCTCAGCACAAGAACATTGAATTACAGACAAATACACCTATTATGTGAATTAAATTCCCTGTTAGGTAAATGCAGTCTTATTTATTTTTTTTACCTTTATTTAACTAGGCAAGTCAGTTAAGAACAAATTCTTATTTTCAATGACGGCCTAGGAACAGTGGGTTAACTGCCTTGTTCAGGGGCAGAACGACAGATTTTTACCTTGTCAACTTAGGGATTCAATCTTGCAACCTTCCGGTTACTAGTCCAACGCTCTTACCACTAGGTAAGAGCGTTGGACTACCACCTGCCCCCCCTGTTATTACAAACCCAATTTGTAGGATTTTTTGGCAAATCAAATCAAATCAAATTTTATTGGTCACATACACATGGTTAGCAGATGTTAATGCGAGTGTAGCGAAATGCTTGTGCTTCTAGTTCGGACCATGCAGTAATATCTAACAAGTAATCTAACAATTTCACAACAACTACCTTATACACACAAGTGTAAAGGAATGAATAAGAATATGTACATATAAATATATGGATGAGCGATGGCCGAACGGCATAGGCAAGATGCAGTAGATGGTATAGAGTACAGTATATACATATGAGATGAGTAATGTAGGGTATGTAAACATTATATAAAGTGGCATTGTTTAAAGTGACTAGTGATACATTTATAACGTCCAATTTTTAATTGTTAAAGTGGCTAGAGATGTGAGTCAGTATGTTGGCAGCAGCCACTCAATGTTAGTGATGGCTGTTTAACAGTCTGATGGCCATGAGATAGAAGCTGTTTTTCAGTCTCTCGGTCCCAGCTTTGATGCACCTGTACTGACCTCGCCTTCTGGATGATAGCGGGGTGAACAGGCAGTGGCTCGGGTGGTTGTTGTCCTTGATGATCTTTTTGGCTTTCCCGTGACATCGGGTGGTGTAGGTGTCCTGAAGGGCAGGTAGTTTGCCCCCAGGGATGCGTTGTGCAGACCTCATTACCCATTGGAGAGCCTTACAGTTGTGGGCAGAGCAGTTGCCGTACCAGGCGGTGATACAGCCCGACAGGATGCTCTCGATTGTGCATCTGTAAAAGTTTGTGAGTGTTTTTGGTGACAAGCCAAATTTCTTCAGCCTCCTGAGGTTGAAGAGGCTCTGTTGTGCCTTCTTCACCACGCTGTCTGTGTGGGTGGACCATTTCAGTTTGTCCGTGATGTGTACGCCGAGGAACTTAAAACTTTCCACCTTCTCCACTACTGTCCCGTCGATGTGGATAGGGGGGTGCTCTCTCTGCTGTTTCCTGAAGTCCACGATCATCTCCTTTGTTTTGTTGACGTTGAGTGTGAGGTTGTTTTCCTGACACCACTCTCCGAGGGCCCTCACCTCCTTCCTGTAGGCCGTCTCGTCGTTGTTGGTAATCAAGCCTACCACTGTAGTGTTGTCTGCAAACTTGATGATTGAGTTGGAGGCGTGCATGGCCACGCAGTCATGGGTGAACAGGGAGTACAGGAGAGGGTTGAGAACGCACCCTTGTGGGGCCCCAGTGTTAAGGATCAGCGAAGTGGTGATGTTGTTTCCTACTCTCACCACCTGGGGGCGGCCTGTCAGGAAGTCCAGGACCCAGTTGCACAGGGCAGGGTCGAGACCCAGGGTCTCGAGCTTCATGACGAGTTAGGAGGGTACTATGGTGTTAAATGCTGAGCTTCAATCGATGAACAGCATTCTTACATAGGTATTCCTCTCGTCCAGATGTGTTAGGGCAGTGAGATTGCGATTGCGTCGTCAGTGGACCTATTGGGGCGGTAAACAAATTGGAGTGGGTCTAGGGTGTTAGGTAGGGTGGAGGTGATATGATCCTTGACTAGTCTCTCAAAGCACTTCATGATGACGGAAGTGAGTCGTTTAGCTCAGTTACCTTAGCTTTCTTGGGAACAGGAACAATGGTGGCCCTCTTGAAGCATGTGGGAACAGCAGACTGGGATAGGGATTGATTGAATATGTCCGTAAACACACCAGCCAGCTGGTCTGCGCATGCTCTGAGGATGCGGCTAGGGATGCCCCTCGCATTGCGAGGGTTAACCTATTTAAATGTTTTACTCACGTTGGCTGCTGTGAAGGAGAGCTCGCAAGTTTTGGTGGAGGGCCGTGTTGGTGGCACTGTATTGTCCTCAAAGCGAGCAAAGAAGTTTTTAGTTTGTCTGGGAGCAAGACATTGGGGTCCGCAACGGGGCTGGTTTTCCTTTTGTAGTCCGTGATTGACTATAGACCCTGCCACATACCTCTCGTGTCTGAGACATTGAATTGCGACTCTACTTTGTCTCTATATTGACGCTTAGCTTATTTGATAGCCTTGCGGAGGGAACAGCTACATTGTTTGTATTCGGTCATGTTTCCGGTCGCCTTGCCCTGATTAAAAGCAGTGGTTTGTGCTTTCAGTTTTGCTCGAAGGCTGCCATCAATCCACGGTTTCTGGTTGGGGAAGGTTTTAATAGTCTTGCTTGTACTTGCTAATAAACTCGCTCACCGAATCAGCGTATACATCAATGCTGTTGTCCGACGTTATCCGGAACATATCCCAGTCCACGTGATCGAAGCAATTTTGAAGCATGGAATCAGATTGGTTGGACCCGTGTTGAACAGACCTGAGCACGGGCGTTTCCTGTTTTAGTTTCTTTCTATATGCTGGGAGCAACAAAATTGATTCTCCTAACGTGCTCTCTTTCATGCTAATCTCCTTTTATAACTTATTTTTCACACTTATGCAAAGAATTTCATCCAGTTGGCTGTGCAGATCAAAAGCAACAAATTGTTTCAAACCTTCCTTGAAATGACCTTTGCAGACAGCATGTTCAGGTTGCTTGTTAGTAGAATGCAGGCCTCAGTCTCTGTTAATAGCCCCTCCTGTGCTCCTCTCCTGTCTGGGGTTATTGATGTGCAGGAGAGGTGAGTGAGACGGGGGAGGGGGGCTCTCAGTGATAAAGAGCTGACAGGATGTACAGCAGTAGCAGGCTCAGGTTAGCAGGGTGCTGCATAGCATGGCATTGCGTCATTACCAATGTCACAGCCCTACTTGAGAGAGATGATGCTCTGCTCTACTGGCTGGCCAGCTGTACCTGGGGCTTCCAACATACTTGACTTCTGGACTGGGGGCAATACACTGAGTAAAGCTGTCACGCTCGTCTTCCTCCTCTTCTGAGGAGGAGAAGTTTGAAGGATCGGAGGACCAATATGCAGCGTGGTAAGTGTTCATCTTGATATTTATTAACACAAAGAACACTTAACGAAACTATACAAAAATAACAAACAACGAACGTGAAGCTATAGAATAATAGTGCTGACACAAAAACACTACACATAGACAATCACCCACAACCCACAATGACAAAACAGGCTACCTAAATATGGTTCCCAATCAGAGACAACGACTAACACCTGCCTCTGATTGAGAACCATATCAGGCCAAACACAGAAACAGACAAACTAGACATACAACATAGAATGCCCACTAAGATCACACCCTGACCAAACAAAACATAGAAACATACAAAGCAAACTATGGTCAGGGCGTGACAAAAGCATTTCAGTTAAGTGAGTAAAACTGAGTAAAGTTATGTCTGAATAACTATTGCCCCGTTGCACTCACATCTGTAGCCATGAAATTACTTAAAAGGCTGATAATGGCTCACATCAACACCATCACCTTAGAAACCCTGGACCCACTCCAATTCACATACCGCCCCAACAGATCCACAGATGACACAATCTCTCTTGCACTCCACACTGCCCTTTCCCATCTGGACAAAAGGAACACCCACATGAGAATGCTGTTAATTGACTACAGCTCAGCGTTCAACACCAGTGTACCCTCCAAGCTCATCACTAAACTAAGGACCCTGGATTAAACAGCTCCCTCTGCAACTAGATCGGGGACTTCCTGAAGGGCCGCTCCCAGGTGGTGAGGGTAGGCAACAACACATCCGCCACACTGACCTTCAACACGGGGGCCCCTCAGGAATGCGTGCGGGACTGTTGTGGAACATGTCGAGGGCTTCAAGTGTCCACGTCACTAAGGAACTATGATGGTCTACATACATCAACACAGTCGTGAAGAGTGCATGGCAACGCCTGGTCCCCCTCAGGAGGCTGAGGCCATGCAGATCCTCAAAATGTTATACAGCTGCACCATTGAGAGCATATTGAATGGCTGCATCACCGCTTGGTATGGCAACTCCTTGGTATCCAACCTCAAGTCGCTAGAGGGTAGTGTGTAAGGCCGAGTAAATAAATGAGGACGTGCTCCCTACCATCCAAGACCTCTATACCAGGCGGTGTCAGAGGAAGGACTTAAGAATTGTCAAAGACTCCAGCCACCTAAGTCATAGACTGTTCTCTCTGCTACCGCATAGCAAGCTGTAACGATGCACCATGTCTGAAACCAACAGAACCCTGAACATCTTTTACCCCCAAGCTATAAGACTGCTAAATAGTTAATTAAATCATTAACCAATAGCTACCTGGAATATCTGCATTGACCCTTGTTGCACTAATCTCTTTTGACTCATCACATGCGCTGCTGCTACTGTTTATTATCTATCCTGTTACCTAGTCACTTTATCCCTACCTATATGTACATATTTACCTCGTACCCCTGCACATTGACTCGGTACTCGTACCCCGTGTATATAGCCAAGTTATTGTTACTCTTTGTGTATTTATTTTCTACTATTTCCCCCCCAAAAAAATTCAGCAGTTTTGGGAAGGGCCCGTAAGTAAGTATTTCACTGGTAGTCTACATCTTTTGTTTACGAAGCATGTGACCAATACAATTTGAGTAGATTTGATTTGAATATGGCCCTCTGTTTTTTCCCGACCATGTGATCTGACTTGGAACAAGTCATAGCCCAAGTTATATGCTCTCACTAGGACCAAGAGATTTTCTGAACGTGAAACAATGCACGGTCCTTCTGTGAAGGATTTGCTGATTGTTAGAAGAGAGAACAATCACTATTCATCTCTTGTATGCCGTTCTACACAATAGATCTATTACAGTGTGTTCTGTCCTTTTGAATGTCATTTCAGAGCCAAGTGCCTTCAAGCAAATCTCAGGAGAGGAACAGGCCTGTTCTCCCTAGAAACACATTACAGATTGCCCTTTTCTGTCTCACAGCAAACAGCATGTCCAATAAGCCTCCCATGCTGCATGCAATATAGCGGTGGCTACTGCTAGCTAGCATGAGTACGAAAAGGGCAGTTTTCCAGGAAAACTAGCAGTATTTCAATCATCTCGATGTATCAGTGTGGATAAACACAACATTTGGAGTACAGTGGCATGTCCACTCCCCGCATTGAGGTATGTTTCCCGACCCAAATCTCGTGCCGGTTCCACAGTGTCTGAATGTAACCATGATTGCGTTTTAACCCCAGTGCAACTAGCTTAACGGTAGGGTCGTAACGGTAGGGTCGTAACGGTAGGGCCGTAACGGTAGGGTCATAACGGTAGGGTCGGTATCTTCGACTACATGCAATATAGCCCTGTGGCCACCTTCATATGTGTCAGGAGGACATGAGAGAATGTTCTATAAGATAGACTGCAGAATCCTGTTTTATTGGAACTATGGTGTAGATTTCTCTTTAATTATCTCAAAGATGGCCACCATATCAACATTTGCAAGTGTTGCAATCTGATATCTTGCTCTTTACCATGAGCTTTTCTAGAGCAGCAAGGTGTGTTGACAATCAGCTTTTCAAAGACTCATTCCTCAGTAGCTGTATCTGTAGCAGTATAAAGTGACAATTTGGCTTTAATGGTCCTTTAACAATGCACATACATGGTTTACTACTGCATTGATTAGGCCTAAGTCAGTGTTGCCTCCACAATTCGGGGGCTGACTCTAGTCGGTTACCCAGAGCAGAGGCTCTGTCTGTGGGCAGAGGAGAATCATGGCCTGGAAATCCAATGTCGGTGTGGCCTGGGTGGGGTTCCTGGATGAACCACATAGCCTGAGGACGTACAGGGAGTGGGAGCCATTCCAGTTTAATGAGAACATGGAGGGTCTAAATCAGGATCTCTTTCTCATAGACTCCAGGCAGTTTACTGGTGCAGAGTGACGTCTGTTTGAATGAATTAGTGACATAATTTTGTGCTCAAGTGGCGCTGGTACGGAGTGTTGCAGTTTGTTGGGCTGTAATGCTCTTTTGGTTTTTACATTGGGTGGAGGCTATTACACTTCCAGGTGGCATTTCAACCACAAGAGAAGAGTAAAGCAAATAAATTGCCATGGTGTAATGCGTTTTATTAATCTTTTTGGACACAATTACGATCCAAAGATATAGTTAGACCCAACTTGTCTGTTCATGTCATGGATTCCCCCGGTACTGCTACCCATTCCGGTCACCAGTTCCGGGGGTCTAGTCACCAGCCTCTAGGCATCACTGAACTGTTTCATCACGCACACCTGGTTCCCATTTCCCCTGATTAGTAATTGTATATATTTGCCCTCTGTTACCATTGTCTTGTCGGTTATTGTTGGTCTTGTTCCCATGTCCGTTGGTCTTGTGTACCTGTGCTTTCTGGTTTCGGCTTTTGTGCTGCGTGTTTTGTGTACTCGTTAATACGGGTCTCGTCCCGTGTATTGTTGTGCACTTGTTATTACAGGTCTCGTCCCGTGTATTGTTATTACGGGTCTCGTCTCGTGTATTTATTAGAGGTTTAACCTCGCTGTTTTGTTTGGGTTACATCCCTGTTTTTTGTATACGTGTTTGTTTTGGGCTTTGTCCCCGTGCCTTTCATGTTGTATTTTTGGGTGGCATGTGGTATTTTTGGGTGGAGTATGAAAACTCCCTATTACGTATACCTGTGCCTGCCTCCAATCATGTATACAATGTGACAGAATAACCGACCCTAAATGGAAACAGCGGGAATGGCCCATTCGCCGCAACTTCGGCAGCTGCAACTGGCCCATCCGACACCGCCGCAACTTCGGACGCTGCAACTGGCCCGTCCGACACTGCTGCAACTGGCCCGTCCGACACCGCCGCAACTGGCCTGTCCGACACCGCCGCAACTTCGGCAGCTGTCACGGATTCCCCCGGTACTGCTGCTCATTCCGTGTACCAGCTCCAAAGGTCTACGTCACCGGCCTCTAGGCGTCACTGAACTGTTTCATTACGCACACCTGGTTCCCATTTACCCTGATTAGTAATTGTATATATTTGCCCTCTGTTCACCATTGTCTTGTCGGTTATTGTAAATCAAAAAATATATACAAAAATAAGACTCGGGAATTGAAACCAGGTGAGTGTGACAACCAGACAAAACAAATGGAACATGAAAAATGGATCGGCGATGGCTAGAAGACCGGTGACGTCGACCGCCGAACACCGCCCGAACAAGGAGAGGAACCGACTTCGGCAGAAGTCATGACACTAACAAAGACAAATAGAAACAAATGTGTGTTGATTTGGCACTCGAGCATCAATACATTACCCATTCCCCAACACTGTCACACAAGAGTCAAGACTTCACCTAGGTGGTGTGCAGACTGGTTTTACATTATTCTTAACGATTTCGACACAAACTTGAAAAAAATAAAACAATGTCTGTGAAACTATATATTCACAGTATTATAAATGAATTGGGGTTTATTTGGTAAAATTTTGTGGTGTGACTGATTTGACTAATTGCATTAGTACTGTACAAAGTTAGAGGTGCGCTATTTGATAGATACCTTCGCTCCCCCTACCTCGGGCTTCCAGTGGGGAGACCTGAGGTCAACCTACCCCCGCCCCCCTCCCCATCTCCTACTTCTGCGTGGGAGACCTTCCCAGGCAGTAGCCTGCCTAGCTCATAAACTAGAATCAGGGCGCCCACTCCGACAAGGTTAATTGACCCACAGTCCCACACAGTGATGTGATATCATTGACGTGACATGCAAATGAGCGATATAAATCCGATCGCGCAAATGTCTTTATTCCAATTTTTTAAGTGCTGGCACCCCGTGCCGCCCCCGGCAAGATGCCGCCCTGGGCGGCTGCCCATGTCGCCTATACCTAAATCCGCCACTGGGTATTTTATTAGGATCCTCATTAGCTGTTGCAAAAGCAGCAGCTACTCTTCCTGGGGTCCACACAAAACATGAAACATAATACAGAACATCAATAGACAAGAACAGAACTACATAGATTTTTTTAAAGGCACACATAGCCTACATATCAATGCATACACACAAACTATCTAGATCAAATAGGGGAGAGGCGTTGTGCCGCGAGGTGTTGCTTTATCTGTTTTTTAAAACCAGGTATGCTGTTTATTTGAGTAATATGAGATGGAAGGAAGTTCCATGCAATAATGGCTCTATATAATACTGTACACTTTCTTGAATTTGTTCTGAATTTGAGGACTGTGAAAAGAACCCTGGTAGCATGTCTGGTTGGATAAGTGTGTGCGTCAGAGCTGTGTGTAAGTTGACTATGCAAACAATTTGGGATTTTCAACACATTCATGTTTCTTATAAAAGTGATGCAGTCAGTCTTTCCTCAACTCTTAGCCAAGACAGACTGGCATGCATAGTATTTATATCAGCCCTCTGATTACAATTAAGAGCAAAACGTGCCGCTCTGCTCTGGGCCAGCTGCAGCTTAACTAAGTCTTTCCTTGCATCACTAGACCACATGACTGGACAATAATCAAGATTAGACAAAACTAGAGCTTGCAGAACTTGCTTTTTCGAGTGTGGTGTCATAAAAGCAGAACATCTCTTTATTACGAACAGACCTCTCCCCATCTTTACAACCATTGAATCTATATGTTTTGACCATGACAGTTTACAATCTAAGTTAATGCCAAGTACTTTAGTCTTCTCAACTTGTTAAACAGCCACACCATTCATTAACAGATTCAGCTGCGGTGTAGAACTTAAGGAATGATTTGTACCAAATACAATGCTCTTAGTTTAAAGATGTTCAGGACCAGTTTATTACTGGCCACCCATTCCAAAACAGACTGCAACTCTTTGTTAAGGGTTTCATTGACTTCATTATCTGTGGTTGCTGATGCGTATACGGTTGAATCATCAGCATACATGGACACACATGCTTTGAGTAGAGGGCCTAGAGAGCTGCCCTGCGGTACACCACACTTTACATGTTTGACATTAGAGAAGCTTCCATTAAAGAAAACCCTCTGAGTTCTATTAAATAGATAGCTCTGACTACACAATATGGCAGAGGTTGAAAAGCCATAGAGCATACGCTTTTTCAACAGGTTATAGTCAATAATATCAAAGGTTACACTGAAATCTAACAGTAGAGCTCCCACAATCTTCTTATTATCAATTTCTTTCAACCAATCATCAGTTGGTCTGTGTCAGTCTGTGTCAGTGCAATACATGTTGAGTGCCCTTCTCTATAAGCATGCTGAAAGTCTGTTGTTATTTTTTTTACAGAGAAATAGCATTGTATTTGGACAAACACCATTTTTTCCAATAGTTTGCTAAGAGCTGGCAGCAGCTAATAGGTCTGCTGTTAGAACCAGTAATGGCTGCTTTACCACTCTTGGGTAGCGGAATTACTTTGGCTTCCCTCCAGGCCTGAGGACAGACTTTCCTCTAGGCTCAGATTGAAAATATAACAGATAGGTCTGGCTATAGAGTCAGCTACCATCCTCAGTAGCTTTCCATCTACGTTGTCAATGTCAGGAGGTTTGTCATTATTGATCAACAATAATAATGTTCCACCTCTCCCACACTAACTTTACAAAATTATAACTTACACTGCTTTTCTTTCGTTATTAGTTTTTTTATGCATGAATACAATTGCTCACTGTTCATTGTTGGCATTTCCTGCCTAAATTTGCCCACTTTTCCAATGAAATAATCATTACAATAATTGGCAACATCAAATGGTTTTGTGATGAATAAGCCATTTTTTTTCCATCATTCTTTATATCATTGATCTTGGCTTCATAATAAAGTGTCTTCTTCTTGTTGAGTTTAGTCACATCATTTCTCAATTTGCAGTAAGTCAGCCAGTCAGATGTACAGCCAGACTTATTAGCAACTCCCTTTTCCCCATCTCTTTCAACCATACAGTTTTTCAATTCCTCATCAATCCATGGAGCCTTAACAGTTCTAACAGTTAGTTTCTTATCAGGTGCATGTTTATCAATAATTGGAAGAAGCAATTTCATAAATTCATCAAGTGCAGCATCTGGATGCTCCTCATTAATCACATCAGACCAACAAATATTTTTAACATCATCCACATAAGAGTCACAGCAAAATATTATACACTATTTTAGGCCCAGCTTTCGGAACTTGGCTTTCCTGGACATAGCCACTATATTGTGATACTGCATCCAATGGGTACAAATACAGCTTTAGAACAAAGTTATACAGCATTAGTAAAAATGTGATTGATACATGTGGATGGTCTTGTTCCTGTAGTGTTTGTAAACACCCTGGTAGGTTGATTAATAACCTGAACCAGATTACAGGCACTGGTTACAGTAAGAAGCTTCCTCTTGAGCGGACAGCTTGATGAAAACCAGTCAATATTCAGGTCCCCAAGAAAGTAGACCTCTGTTTTCATCACATACACTATCAAGCATTTCACACATATTATTATGATACTGACCGTTAGCAGTTGGTGGCCTATAGCAACAACCCAAAATAGAAGGCTTTAGATGTGCCAAGTGAACCTGCAACCACAACACTTCAATAACACTTGACATAAGATCTTCTCTAAGCATTACAGGGATATGGCTCTGAATATACAGCAACACCTCCCCCATAAGCATTTCTGTCTCTTCTATAGATGTTATATCCTTGTATTGCTACTGATCAAATGAATTATCTAAGTGAGTCTCAGAAATGGCTAAGATTGTTATCTGATGTTAGCAAGATATTGATTTCATGAACCTTATTTCTAAGGCTACATATATTAATATACACTATTTTCAGCCCTTTCCTGGGTAGCTTATCAGAGATAGACATAATACTGAAAAGAGCAGACAACGCAAGAGAAATAAATATACATTCAGCAGTCCATTAATCAATTGGTGAGTGTGTGTGTGTGCTGCGGAGTTGAGGCTACGAACCCATAGGCTTGGCTCTCTCATCCGTTCCAGGCTTCTGGGAAGGAGGGTGGACAATGAGCCTGTCATAGCGGATGTACGCAATGTCTTCACGCGCTCTGGCAGCTTTCATGGCTGAGGATCAGTTCTTTCCTCTTCTGGCGCACAACTTCAGGATAGTCCTCGTTGAGGAAGATATACATTCCTCTCAAGTTCTTGGCTCTTTCTAGAACAGCTACCGTGTCCTTGAACCTCAGGAACTTGACCACTATCGGCCTGGGCCTATCATCTGGGCCGGTGGTGGGTTTTCCAGTCCTGTGGGCGGGCTCCACCTCAATCTTCCTGTGGTCCATCTTCAATATCTCAGAGATCATTTCCCTCACTTTGTCCTCAGACTCCGTCCAGGTCTCATGTGGAGATTCTGCAATTCCATCCACAACCATGTTGTTCCGCCTTGATTGGCCCTCAAGTCTGATTTATCTGTCATTGTTATCATGAATTCACACACAGAACTGATGTCCTCTCTCAATGACTTACAGATTGCTGTCATCTTGCCGTTCTCCTGTTTCAACTCATCGAGCCGACCCTGGGAGAACTGCAAACTGTTCTTCAGGTCCTGGACCTCTCTGGTCAGGTCGTCCATTCTTTTATTAGTAGAATCCACGAGTATTTGGACAAAACACTTGAAGCTATTTTCTTGTTGTTGTAGCAACTGCTTGTAGGTCTCTTTTTGTTCGTTTAAAAGATCCTTCACGTGTAATAGAGAGACACCACTGTCCTCAACGGGACTCCCGCCGGCTTTGGTCTTTGTCATGGTAGCTAGCAACGTAGGTTATGCTGTTACTCCTCACAGTTCCAGACAGGGCAGGTCATGGGAAAATTGAAAACAACAGGGATCTAGACAGCCAGAAACCCGGGACAATACACGGTCCCAGCCACAATGGCTAACCACGCCGAGGGCTGCGTTCAAGAAAACCTTGCTAGCTTGATATGCAGCTAGCTAGCAGCTAGGCAGTCCCAGCAACTGATACCAACTGCGTTGCGGGATCCAAACTAAGAAGCTAGATAGCTACCAAGAACTTTCCAATACACTTTCAAGCAAACATTTCAAACAAACAAAACCGAGTTCTTCCTCATTTCGCATTCAAAGGTGAATACGATAGTTGAGAGTGGTGTTGTGTTGCGGGAGACACAGATGTCGGTATTCCCTTTTATGAATCCGGCAAAGAAAGTTATACTTTCTAACGTGCCTCCATTTGTTAGAGACGAAGTGTTGGAGTGAGAGTTCTCGTCAGGGACAACTTGTATCTACAATAAATAAGGTTATTTCTGGATGCAAATCTCCTTTGCTGAAACATGTCGTATCTCATAGGAGACAAGTGCACATGATTTTAAAGAAGGATACTGACAAACTGAATTTAGCATTTAGTTTCAAGATTGATGGGTTTGATTATGTGTTCTACGCTTCTAGTGAATCAATGAAATGCTTTGGGTGTGGAAGAGAGGGGCTTTTGGTGCGTAAATGTCCAGAGAATGAGCTCGCAGAGCCCAGTAGCAGCTGTAGCGCTGGTGCAGATAAAGCACCACTGAGAAGGGATGAACAGGCTAAGGGTTCAGGAGAAGGGAGAAGATGGGCAGATGTGGTGGGAAAAATAGGAAAGGAGAGCAATGTGGCTACGGGGGCAGTTGTGGTAGAGCAAAGAGGGGGGGGGGGGGGCGGGGGGCAGTAGGTGAAACTGTGATTGAGGTCACTGAGGGGGTACTGGAGAATAAAATGGGAGTTCAAGAGGAGAGTGAAACAATGGAAAATGAAGCAGCTGTTTTCAAAGTACCGAGGAGTAAGAGGAAGAGTTTAAGGGGTGTTGAAGGTTCTAATTCTAAGAGGAAGGTAGAGATTGATAAATCAGTTGAGAATAAACATGTTGTAGAGATGATGGAATTTTCTTCTGGGGATGATGGCGATAGTGAGGCATCTGTTGCGTCACAACAAAATAGCGAGAGAAATGGGGTGAGGGAGGTATGGGATTGTAAAGGTACGTCAAAAGGGAAGAAATATATGCAGAATTATAATGTAATAGATTTTTTATCCTGAAAGTGAATTGTTTATTGAATCAGGAACGTTTCTGATGTTAAAAATAACGGGAGGAGGTTTGACAAGCCCAGAAATTGATAGACTAAAGAAAGTGGTCACGGGAGTGACAAGTGAGGTAAATTCTAAAGGAAATGAAAGAGTTCAGTCGCAGCCTTAACTCTAAACAGATGTGTTTTCTGTTTCTTACTCTGTATTTTTTTTGCAGCCATGAGCAGTTTTAAGATTTCTTCTTTAAACGCAAATGGGGCAAGAGACAAAAAAAGAGCAGTAGTGTATGAGTTAATAAAGGGAAAGGGAAGTGACATAAGTTTTCTACAAGAAACGCATAGTAATATTTTTATTTATTTTTTATTTCATCTTTATTTAACCAGGTAGGCTAGTTGAGAAAATGTTCTCATTTACAACTGCGACCTGGCCAAGATAAAGCCAAGCTGTTCGACACATACAACAACACAGAGTTACACATGGGATAAACAAACATACAGTCAATAATACTGGAGGGAAAAAAAGTATATACTGTATACAGTGTGTGCAAATGGGGTAAGATAAGGGAGGTAAGGCAATAACAGGCCATAGTGGCGAGGTTTTACAATATAGCAAGTAAACACTGGAGTGATAGATGTGCAGAAGATGAATGTGCAAGTAGAGATACTGGGGTGCAAAGGAGCTAAATAAATAAATAAATACAGTATGGGGTAGAGGTAGTTGGATGGGCTATTTATAGATGGGCTATGTACAGGTGCAATGATCTGTGAGCTGCTCAGACAGCTGGTGCTTGAAATTAGTGAGGGAGATATGGGTCTCCAGCTTCAGCGATTTTTGCAGTTCGTTCCAGTCATTGGCAGCAGAGAACTGGAAGGAAAGGCGGCCAAAGGAGGAATTGGCTTTGGGGGTGACCAGTGAAATATACCTGCTGGAGCGCGAAGTTTGCCAATGACCATCTGGATGATCCAGAGGAGGAATGGGAGAAGGTCATGTGGTCTGATGAGACAAAAATAGAGCTTTTTGGTCTAAACTCCACTCGCCGTGTTTGGAGGAAGAAGAAGGATGAGTACAACCCCAAGAACACCATCCCAACCGTGAAGCATGGAGGTGGAAACACCATTCTTTGGGGATGCTTTTCTGCAAAGGGGACAGGACGACTGCACCGTATTGAGGGGAGGATGATGGGGCCATGTATCGCGAGAACTTGGCCAACAGCCTCCTTCCCTCAGTAAGAGCTGCTATGGTGACCAGTGAACTGAGATAAGGCGGGGCTTTACCTAGCAAAGACTTGTAGATGACCTGGAGCCAGTGGGTTTGGCGACGAGTATGAAGCGAGGGCCAGCCAATGAGAGCGTGCAGGTCGCAGTGGTGGGTAGTAGACTGCATCTAATTTGTTGAGTAGAGTGTCGGAGGCTATTTTGTAAATGACATCGCCGAAGTCGAGGATCGGTAGGATGGTCAGTTTCACAAGGTTATGTTTGGCAGCATGAGTGAAGGATGCTTTGTTGCGAAATAGGAAGCCGATTCTAGATTTAATTTTGGATTGGAGATGTGGGTCTGGAAGGAGAGTTTACAGTCTAACCAGACACCTAGGTATTTGTAGTTGTCCACATATTCTAGGTCAGAACCGTCCAGAGTAGTGATGCTGGACGGGCGGGCAGGTGTGGGCAGCGATCGGTTGAAGAGCATGCATTTAGTTTTACTTGCATTTAAGAGCAGTTGGAGGCCACGGAAGGAGAGTTGTATGGCATTGAAGCTCGTCTGGAGGTTAGTTAGTACATCAAATCAAATTTATTTATATAGCCCTTCTTACATCAGCTGATATCTCAAAGTGCTGTACAGAAACCCAGCCTATAACCCCAAACAGCAAGCAATGCAGGTGTAGAAGCACGGTGGCTAGGAAAAACTCCCTAGAAAGGCCAAAACCTAGGAAGAAACCTAGAGAGGAACCAGGCTATGAGGGGTGGCCAGTCCTCTTCTGGCTGTGCCGGGTGGAGATTATAACAGAACATGGCCAAGATGTTCAAATGTTCGTAGATGACCAGCATGGTCAAATAATAATAATAATCACAGTAGTTGTCGAGGGTGCAGCAAGTCAGCACCTCAGGAGTAAATGTCAGATGGTGTCAGATGGTGAGGAAGGCACTTTTAAAGAATAACCAGGCATCCTCTACTGACGGAATGAGGTCAATATCCTTCCAAGATAACCGGGCCAGATCGATTAGAAAGGCCTGCTCGCTGAAGTGTTTTAGGGAGCGTTTGACAGTGATGAGTGGTGGTCGTTTGACCGGAGACCCATTACGGATGCATGCAATGAGGCAGTGATCGCTGAAATCTTGGTTGAAGACAGCAGAGGTCTATTTGGAGGGCAAGTTCATTAGGATGATATCTATGAGGGTGCCCGTGTTTATTGATTTGGGGTTGTACCTGTTAGGTTCATTGAGAATTTGTGTGAGATTGAGGGCATCAAGCTTAGATTGTAGGATGGCCGGGGTGTTTAGCATGTCCCCGTTTAGGTCACCTAGCAGCACTAGCTCAGAAGATAGATGGAGGGCACTCAATTCACATATGGTGTCCAGGGCACAGCTGGGGGCAGAGGGTGGTCTATAGCAAGCGGCAATGGTGAGAGACTTGTTTCTGGAATGGTGGATTTTTAGAAGTAGAAGCTTGAATTCCTGGGGCACAGACTTGGATAGTACGACAGAACTCTGCAGGTTATCTCTGCAGTAAATTGCCACTCCGTCCCCTTTGGCAGTTCTATCTTGTCGGAAAATGTTATAGTTAGGGATTTCAGAGTTTTTGGTGGTCTTCCTAAGCCAGGATTCAGACACGACTAGGACATCCAGGTTGGCAGAGTGTGCTAAGGCAGTGAATAAAACAAACTTGGGGAGGAGGCTTCTAATGTTAACATGCATGAAACCAAGGCTTTTACGTTTACAGAAGTCAACAAATGAGAGCGCCTGGGTAATGGGAGTGGAGTTAGGCACTGCTGGGCCTGGATTAACCTGTACATCGCCAGAGGAACAGAGGAGGAGTAGGATAAGGGTACGGCTAAAGGCTATAAGAACTGGTCGTCTAGTACGTTCGGAACAGAGATTAAAAGGAGCAGGTTTCTGGGCACGATATAATAGATTCAAGGCACAATGTACAGACAAAGGTATGGTAGGATGTGAATATAGTGGAGGTAAACCTAGGCATAGTGACGATGAGAGAGATATTGTCTCTAGAGACATAATTTAAACCAGGTGATGTCACCGCATGTGTGGGAAGTGGAACTGAAGGGTTAGCTAAGACAAATTGCGCAGGGCTAGAGTCTCTACAGGGAAATAAGACAATAATCACTAACCAGAACAGCAATGGACAAGGCATATTGACATTAGGGAGAGGCATGCGTAGCCGAGTGATGATAGGGGTCCAGGGAATAGTTAAGCTGGCTGGAGATACGGCGATTCAGACATCTAGCGGGCCAGGGCTAGCAAGCTAGCAGAAGGGCCTTAGAGGTACGTCGTGACGGAAGAAGTCTGTTGTAGCCTTCGTGCGGAGCCTCCTCGTGCAGACCAGCCGTGATGGATTAGTAGGGTTCCGTGTAGTAAAGGTGCCCAGTCCAATTGTCAAAATGGGTATAGTGGCCCAAGAAATTGGCCGATGGACCTATTCAGCTAACAGTCCGATATGCTCTAGACAGCTAGCGGGCTACGGCTAGCAGGCTAGCAGATGGGTATTCAGGGGACGTCGCGACGGAGTTGCCTGTTGCACAAAGAACCCTTGAGCAGATTACGTCGGTAGTCCAGTCGTGATGGATTAGCAGGGCTTTGTGTAGTGAAAGGGGTCCATGCCAATTGGCAAAATAGGTATTGTAGCCCAAGGAGTGGCTGATGGACCTCTTCAGCTAGCCAGGAGATGGGCCTAGCATGGGCTAGCTCCCGGCTAATTGGTGCTTGCTTCGGGAGAGACGTTAGCCAGGAGTAGCAACTCGGATTGCAGCTAGCTGGATAATGGACAAAGAAGAATATGGAAAATTAAGTTGTGGCAACAGGAGTGGGGGGGGGGGGCAGTGGTGTGCAGTCATAACTCAAAAAGTGGGGGTGTGGCTATCCTGTTCTCAAAAGGTTTTTTGCCTTTGTCATATGAGGTTGAAGAGGTAGTTGAGGGGAGGTTATTAAAAGTTAGAGGGAGATATAAAAACGTCACTATGTATCTGATAAATGTATGTGCCCCAGTAGTGGCAGTTGAGAGGGTGTTTTTTAGTGACTATCAAATAACATTGAGAAATATAATAATGAGGATTATTTATTTCTTGCTGGGGATTTCAACTGCAGAGTCATTGATTTCACAAAGAACCTCAATGACTTATTGTAACACATGAACCATGATATTTGGCGGAGTCAATATGGAGGCACAAGACAATACACATGGGCGAATGTGAGCGAGGACACCAGCTCTGGCCAGGTTAGAAAGATTGGTGCTCAAAACAATGAAACCTGTGATAACACCAGTAGGATTTTCTGATCATTGTTTAACTTTTTATGGCTGCAGGGGCAGTATTGAGTAGCTCTGATTAAGGGTGCCCATTTCAAACGGCCTCGTACTCAATTCTTGCTCGTACAATATGCATATTATTGTTATTATTGGATAAAAAACACTCTCTAGTTTCTATAGCCGTTGGAATTTTGTCTCTGAGTGAAACACAGCTCCTTCTACAGCACTTTTCCTGACAGGGAGTCAGATTTCAGAAATCTTGGCCCCTGATCTGGGGTCGGTTTTAAGGTCCCTGTAAATGCTATGAGGATACAAACACTGCTTACGTCTTCCCCTGGATGTCAGTACGTGGTGACGCTTTGAATGGAGTCGATTGCGCAATCATGGCCTGTATAAAACAAGAAATACCGGAAGTACCGTTCTTTTCCTGCTGCGCCTGACGCACGATGTACGTTGGACCTGCTCTCTTTCCAAGCTTGGGTTTAGCCAGTAATATTTCGCCGGTCATGTTTTTACTCGTTAGAGGTGTTAAAAACATCATAAGGTAGTTAATTTAAACCGTTTTATAGCAATTTATATCCGTTTAGTGCGATTTTGAGGCAGTTCTATGTGATGCTCTTTGAAGCTTTGGGCACGTTTCGGGGTCCCGGTCGAACGTTAGTGGGCATTTCGACGGACAGAGGACATCTTTCGACCAAAAGAAGATTAGACCCAAGAAAGGATACATTGCCCAAGATTCTGATGGAAGATCACCTCACAGTAAGAAATATTTAATATGATAAATCGTTGTTCTGTCGAAAAAATTTAAACGCATATTCCGCCATTTTGTTTGGTATAGCTTCGCTTGGCGAACCCTGTATTGCACAGTAAGGATAATTTTAGAAATGTAATTCAGCGATTGCATTAAGAACTAATTTGTCTTTCGATTCCTGTCAACCCTGTATTTTTTAGTCAAGTATATGATTAGCTATTGATTAAACTAGATCACTCTGAAAGATGGCGACCGACATTTCCAGGCTTGTTTTGCTACTATTTTCATTGTATAACCACGGTTTTTTATGGCTAAATATGCACATTTTCGAACAAACTCTATATGTATGTTGTAATATGATGTTACAGGAGTGTCATCGGAAGAATTCTGAGAAGGTTAGTGAAAAAATTAATATATTTTGGCGATGATAACGATATCGCTCTCTTTGGCTTGAATTCATGCTGGGGTAACGTTTGCATATGTGGTATGCTAATATAACGATTTATTGTGTTTTCGCTGTAAAACACTTAGAACATCTGAAATATTGTCTGAATTCACAAGATCTGTGTCTTTCCATTGCTGTGAGCTGTATATTTTTATGAAATGTTTTATGATGAGTAAATTGGTAAAACACGTTGCTCTCTGTAGTAATTCTAGTCGAGTTGTGATGGTGGGTGCAATTGTAAACTATGATTTCTACCTGAAATATGCACATTTTTCTAACAAAACCTATCCTATACAATACATATGTTATCAGACTGTCATCTGATGAGGTTTTTTCTTGGTTAGTGGCTATCAATATCTTTATTTGGCCGAATTGGTGATAGCTAGTGGTGGAGAGAAAAAATGGTGGACAAAGAAAAATGGTGTATTTTGCTAACGTGGTTAGCTAATAGATTTACATATTGTGTCTTCCCTGTAAAACATTTTAAAAAACAGAAATGATGGGTTTATTCACAAGATCTGTATCTTTCATCTGGTGTCTTGGACTTGTGATTTAATGATATTTAGATGCTACTATTTAATTGTGACGCTATGCTAGCGATGCTAATCAGTGTGGGGGGGGTGGGGGGATGTTGTCATAGGTGTACCGATATCGGGCTTGCAGCCATAACAGGTTAATAACAGGAGGTGGTGTACATTAATGCTGTAAAACCCAAAAGTGCATACTGGCGTTTTAATCTAACTTTATTTTTTTCTGGGAGAGGTGGAGGTCTGAAAAGGCCAGTTTTGTATCTCTTCAACAGTGGTGGGATATAGGGAACAATTATGTAATCAGTACATGATGAATGTCAGCATAGATATCACCAGATCACTGAACGCCCTAGAGTCTGAAATAGTGGAACTCCTGAAGTTAGTTGAGACCACAGGAGATCGAGGACATACTAAGGCACCAAGAGGAAAAAAGCCACATTGGCAGACCTGTTGGTTATCAGAGCACAGGGGGCATTGGTGAGAAGTACGTTTCAGGGAATCTCTGAAATGGATGCCTCATCCAAATTTTTCTTCGGTTTAGAGAAAAATAATGGACAAAGAAGAATTTTTCATTGCCTCAAATCAGCTGTTGGACAGGAGCTCACTAGCCCAAGTGAAATTAGAAAGAGGGCAGTAGAGTTCTATGCTGAGCTCTACAAGTGTGAGGAAAAAAAGGATAAAACAGTGACACAGCAGTTCCTTGATGGGCTCCCACAGGTGGCTGCAGAAGCTCAGGTTGAACTACAGGTGACCCTGGGAAGGTGAAGAACTGGAGGTCGGTGGCCTTAATGTGCACTGATTATAAATCTTTGTCCAACAGGCTGAGGGAGGTGATGGGGCAAATCATACGGACCAGTCCTACTGTGTTCCCGGCAGACAGATAAGGGATAAGATTTCCCTGATTCCAGATTTTTGGGATGTCTCTAAGGCTATTGGGTTGGATGCTGGTCTAATTTCAATTGATCAGGAAAAGGAATTTGACTGAGTTGAACACCAATACCTATGGTGTACTTTTGAGGATTTTAGTTTCAGCTCTGGTTTTATTGCCATGATCAGGGTGATATGATGACATTGAAAGTGTATTGAAAGTTAACGGTGGCTTGAGTGCTCATTTTAAAGTGTGTAGAGGAATTAGGCAGGGATGTTCGTTGTCTGGAATGTTGTACGTCATCGCTATAGAGCCATTACTAAATAACATTAGAAGTCGCACTGAAGGGGCGTACCTTTCAGAGGATATTCCTCCTATTCTTCTCTCAGCCTATGCTGATGATGTAGTTTTTGGTGAAAAATCAAGCGGAGGTGGATAGTTTGAGTCTTATGGTTGATCGGTTTAAGGGAATATCCTCTGGAAAGGTAAATTGGGAAAAAGGTTGTGCTTTACAGATTGGGAAATGGTCTGGAGGGATCATGGCTTTGCCAGGGGAGTTGGAATGGTGTAAGGGAGGTTAAGTATCTTGGAGTGTACCTAGGGGATGAGGGGACAATGGAACAAAATTGGAATGGGGTGGTTGAAATGGTGGAAGGGAAGATGAGGAGATGGCTGTGGTTGTTATCTCAAATGTCATACAGGGGGTGCACTATTATTGTTAACAATGTGGTTGCCTCTGCACTGTGGCATCGGTTGTCATTTTTAGAGCCACTGTCTGGCCTTCTGGCCAAGATACAGGCAATGATTGTAGATTTTTTGGGGAATAAATATCATTGGTTTTCACAAAGTGTTTTGTATTTGTCAAAAGAGGGGGGGGACAAGGTCTTGTACATCTTGCTCGTAGGGCTTCTGCTTCCGGTTTCAGTTTAATCAAAGGTTTCTTTATGGATCAAAAAATGTGGTGTGGAGAGGGGTGGCAGGTCTGGTATTACAGAATGTAGGGGGATTAGATTTAAAGAAGGCTTAATTTTTGGTTGATGGTAGCCAGATTTCTAGGGATGGAGAACCTCCGTTTTACAGAGGCCTTCTTAGGGTTTGGATTTGTCGTGTCTTTGGCTATGCCGGATTAAGTGATATGACATGCTATTCTATAAAAATCCTTTCTCTGTAATTAATATTACCTGATTAAGCTAATCAGGTAGATAATTAACAAGAAAGTCAGGGCACCACGAAAGAATGTTTATAGAGCTGTTATCTTCCGAATAAACTCTTAAAGACCTAGTAATATTTTACATCAATAGCAGTCAATATTAATCGTCACCTTATTTCAGTCTCATCTGAAAGTTGTAAATTCTTGTTTATTGTCACGCCCTGACCGTAGAGAGCTTTTATGTCTATTTTGGTTTGGTCAGGGTGTGATTTGGGTGGGCATTCTATGTTCATTTTCTATGTTTTGTATTTCTTTGTGTTTGGCCGGGTGTGGTTCTCAATCAGATGGAGCTGTCTATCGTTGTCTCTGATTGAGAATCATACTCAGGCAGCTTTTTCCCACCTGTGTTTTGTGGGTAGTTGTTTTCTGTTTTGTGTCTGCACCAGACAGAACTGTTTCGTGTCGTTCCATTTTGTCTCAGTGTTCAGTTTAAATAAATAATCATGAACACTTACCACGCTGCGGTCCGATCCTTCTCAGTCCGACGACGAACGTTACAGTTATCTTCACGAACACTGGCTAACAAGTTGAATCAGCAATACAAACTTTGGTTTAATTATTTATTTACTAAATACCTAACTAATCACACAGAATTACATATACACAGAATGCAAATGATGTCATACAGAAAACGTCCCTGGTGGACGGAACCGGCATGACGGCTGGTTACACAAAGGAATGGGGGTTGGGTTTAAGTGAAAGAGCGGGAAGACTGAGGAACAAAGGGAGAAGCTATGCTATCGTAAATACAGTATCTTATGCATTCTAAATTACCGCCCATTTGGAAAAGGAAAATGCAATACATATTTACTCTGAGCTGTGCCTCAATAGGCTGGTTGTAGATGGAAGGCCGTGTTGCCCAACAGAGATCTTCCTGTTATCGGAAGAATGTCTCTGGTGGTAAACTGGATACGTTGTAGTATCGTTGTTGAGTGTTAGACTGGATCCGTCGTCCATCCTTTCCTAGCACACGTTTACAGCGGCCGCTGCTAACTCAACGGCTAGGAAGTATCACTTCTGTAGTGAATAAGAGTTCAAAGTTCATACCATTCGCAACCAAAGCTCACGCTGAGGTTGGCTTAGTTCTGTAGTTGACATGTTAGTCCTTTTAACGTGGGACCGTCGTCCTCACGTCCTCGGAACAGGAGGTTACATTTTCGTCAAGGGCTTTATATAGTGGTAGGAGAGAGGGCATGTTTCATAGTTTACAACCAATGTCTCTTCACATGGGCAGGCCACTGAGTGAGCAGAGCTTTACCCTTATGAAAACCCAATTCTCTCATTTGGAAGCTAAAATTCCATTTAATCTTTTCACAAATAGTTTCATATTTAAACATTTAAATTGCACAACAATTCCATGTGATTCTGATAACTATAATGTGTAGACTTTCCAGGATACAGTTTATGTCATCCTATCATTATTAAGAATGTCTCAGATGACAACCGAACTGACATATTCATTAAGTACCAACGCATATTTTCAACTGGTTGGATTACCGAAATATGGTTCCTAGCCCCCCACCTTTTGATGTTCCCTGAGTCTCTATGTTTAACAAAGGCTTTTCAAGAGTCCTTCAGTAGAGTCAAGAGAGGAAAGGGAGAAAGGTATTTATGGGGGGGGGGGGGGGGGGGGGTGTCATAAACCTTGCCCACAGGCCAACGTCATGACAGAGTACAATGAAGGTGTCCAGGCGCACTAAGGCGGAGTCAGTGCATTGGCTGTTGGAGGAACCTCTGGTGAATTGGGCAAGACTGGATTGTACAACTGAAGCTGTTCCACATTTCTCCAAGATGCTGGTGAAGGGCAAAGTCATCACCCTAAGGATGTTAATGGACATGGCTGGGCTCACATTAATGGATGGAGGACAGGTGGCTGAACATTTGGGGGTGAGGTCAGAAAGGATTGTCGGACAACTTCTGGGAAGTTGCAGGAAGGCTCTGTCAACAAGAGTTACAAGAAAAAGGCACAAGATGAAACCGCCCCATTTCCAAGACTAGGGATTACACCCAGTATCCCAGAGTCAGACAGAAAGGCTTTAGTACTGGATTTGAGAGGGTTGGAAGAGGTGGGTTTGGATGAGGTGAATGGGAAGGAGTTAAATTGAAAAATAGAAAAGACACTTCTTGGAGGGTAAAACTGGGCCTTGATGACAAGGTAAAGCCAGCATGGAGAGCACTGTACAAACCACCGGTACAAAAGGCTATTGGTGATATGCAATGGATGGTTTTCCATGGTATCACTGCAGTTAATGCTTTTGTATCGGTCATTAATTCGGATGTTGGAGATGGATGTCCCTTTTGTAATATAAGAGAAAATAAAATAACTGTTTTATGGAGTGTGAGAGGATAAAACCTCTTTTTGAAATACTAGAGACTTTGTTTACAGTTGTAGGGGAGATTCTCAATAACGCTGTTTTAAATTTGGGGGTTTCAATAAATTAAGCAACAGAGAAGAAAATGTCACTGTTAAATTTTATTTTTGGTCAAGCTAACGTGTACATTTAGGTAGGAAAAAGTGATATGGTAAGGATGTAATATGTGTTTTTAAAGGATTAGAAAAAGCGAGAATAAAAGTGGATTTTGAGTTATTCTCGGCTGTAAAAGATCTCCCATTGTTTGAGGAGAAGTGGACTTATGAAGGAGCGGTATGTTTTGTGGAGTAGGGGAAATTATTTTTTGTTGATGAAATAAGTTGAATGTAAATAATTTAAATGTTTTATTTAATTTATTTGTTTTTTACGTGTTTATTTAAGAATGACACATTTGATGTGCAATTTCTGAAAAGGCAGTGTGCCAATATTTGTGTTAATACTTGAGCATAAAATAAAGGTTTTTATTAAAACTCAAACTGTCTGTCTGTCTGTCTGTCTATGTCTCTCCAATCTTATTTTATTGAATTTGCACTGCACTTTATATTTCAATTCTCTTGAAATAACTCTTTGCATGTTTCTTGAATTTTTTTAGGAACTGAGTTTAGCTCCAATGTGGTTTAGCCTTGAAGGTACAACGATGGTATTTTAAGAAATGAATCCAAAAAGGCAGCTGTGGGGGATAATGTCTTATCTACTATCAGCTTTTCTCTATCTAAAGTTCAATATATCTGTCCAGAGATCAGTTAATAACATGGCACCTCTGGGCCAGATCCTTCTTGGTCTGTTTCAATTAGAGCTTCTTATTGCCCCAAGTCCCCCCCCGACGGCCTGACACTATGTAAAAAGTGTCACAACTACCCAGAGGTGACAGAAACCAAATGGTGAATGCTGCCCCACAGTGAGTCTCATGTTACACAGGCTAACATTGTCTAGTCCACCTCCACTCGATAACGGTTTGGCTCCCCTTCCAGCCTTTTCTATTTTCAAAGGGAAGCAAAGGGATGGCTATTCATTAAAAAGGCTGACTAAAGGCAGCTCCAGACACAAACTCTCCCTCTCACTCTCTCACTCTGAAGTTGACACGTTAAGTAACTCTCCATTCCCTCAGCCAGGGAATTTAAGCTCAGCAAAGAACTCAGAGTAGTTCTTTTTTTAACAAGGTTTTTGATTTCTCAACCACTTAAGCTTTGACAGGCACTCTTCAGACAGAGGCCAATAAAGCACAAAGCTAGTTACATTCATAGCCACATGTATAATAGGCTTCTGGATGGAGTGAAATGTTTGTCAGTTTCAAAGGAAGTAGTAAAGGTGGTTTGGCAAGTGTCATAGTTTAGTTTCTCTATTGGTATATTCTGCTCTTCCACTTTTAGATGTCTGGTACTCTGACAGTATGTCAAGACATGCCAAATCAAATGTTTTGTATGAGGCTCTACATCTCTATAGGCCTGGATGCCATTGTCTAACATTGAGAGAGAATATGCCTGTTATGCATGTCAAATGCCTACCTCGAGACTGCTCACTTACAAAAATTAAATCAGAAGGTTACATATCTCCCTGGATATTACACCATCTAAGAAAAATGTCAACCCAGAAATCTATTTTCTGTTTGTCATTTCTGCTGTGACCAAGTTTAGAATACTAACTGTTTGTGGCTGTTATAGCATGTGTTTGTTCCCCCCCAAAAAACGAAAACAATTTTTGGGTGGAAATCAGCTAACTCCCTGCATTTCAATACATTTTTCCATGGTACAGAGAGAAAAGTTGCAGTTTTAAAGCTAATTTCCTGCTATTCTACACATTTTGATATCATATGCTATCAGAGAGAGGGGAGAGAGGGGAGGGGAGAGAGGGGAAGGGCACTGTGATTAGTCTCCTCTGGGATATCCTGGTAGGACACTGCGATTAGTTGTCTCTGGGATACCTGGCAGGGAAAATAAGGCATAAGGTCATCAGAGTATTCATTAGCTCCGTCTTTCCTCCAGCAGGGGAATTCTACAGCTTTCATTCCCTCAGGGCCTGCTGGTTGCTGGCTGGGTATAAATAGGATGGCAGGCTCGATGGGGCAAGTGGTCTGATCTGCCAGCTCAGCGTCCAGTCCCCTGCCTGGCTGTGTGGCAGGGCACAGAGGGCAATGTATATCCCAATGCCTGGCAGGTCACAGCAGGGGATGTGTATCCCAACTCCGCTTCCTCATCACGTCTATGGACTGCAACCTATAGGAATAGTCCTCTCTGAGTGGCCCACAGTGAGGGAAGAGTCCTGGCACACCTTTACTCTGCAGTCACTCTGATGAATGTTCTACTCCAGAGACCTGGTGATCATGTCTTACACAATTACATCTCTTTATCGATCATCTGAGTAGAAGCACACCAGAGTTACAGAGGAGGTGCCGTAGATGGAGGGATAGGCTCAAGTAAAACGAATCTATGCAGGTTTATGAGAATCTGCTCAGTATAGGCCAATAGAATGGCACTTTCAATTTCAGAGGTGGTTTTTGTATTGGCTGAACTATACATTACATTTTAGCTCATCGAGTTACTTGACTTTTGTTTGTTTATGAGGTGTTACAGCCCTAGAAGTTTGCTTTGAGGATCTTACTCTTACCACATAAATAAGGTCAACTTTTCACTTCACTGAAATATAATTAAATGAACTATTTCACAAAAATAAATCCTATTATTTGTGTAGGACATATCTTTGTGTATGTTTTGTGCATGGGAGGTGTGGAGGCAGATTCTATTGTTTGTGAAGGAAAGAATTTTGAAAAGAGTTTTATGAAAGAACTCGATTAGCAGTCCTGGAGCCAATCTCTCCCTGGATGTGCTATCGCAGTCAAACATTCCACATGACAAGACTTTTCCCCTGCGTTCCAGGAAGGTGACATTTCTGGGAGTAAATGGTCCATCACAGTGTCTTTGTTCCCCTCCACCTTTCCACTAGAATCTCTCCCCCAACCTTCCCTCTGTCTCTGTCCTCCTTCCCCAGTATATTTCCCATTCCTCCCTTGCCCCTGTACCTATCTCCATTCTCCTTGCACCAGTATATGCCCCATTCCTCATCCCCGAGTTTGTCCCCATCCATCCTCACCCACCAGTCTCTGCCCTTTCCTCTTTTCTTGTCTCCATCTTTCTCTATCCTCCTCACTCTCCGGTCCATTCTCCCTCCCAGTCAGTTAAACCAGCTCCATTGGAGGTTGCAAATGGCTTTAGGAGCAGTTTCTCCAGCGCCGGCAGAAAACAGCAGGTCTGCTGAGCTTTTCTGAGAATGGGGGACTTTTTATCTGGGGAGGCAGGCTTTCCCTCCATCATCCTGCCAATAGAGACCGCAGCAAATGCTGCACAGCCGTTCATGCTCCTCAGCAAGATAAGGCTCCCAGACAGAAGTCCTTTCTGCTAGGCCCCACTCACTACAATGGAGAGGAGACAGAAGTCCTTTCTGCTAGGCCCCACTCACTACAATGGAGAGGAGACAGAAGTCCTTTCTGCTAGGCCCCACTCACTACAATGGAGAGGAGACAGAAGTCCTTTCTGCTAGGCCCCAATCACTACAATGGAGAGGAGACAGAAGTCCTTTCTGCTAGGCCCCAATCACTACAATGGAGTGGAGACAGAAGTCCTTTCTGCTAGGCCCCAATCACTACAATGGAGTGGAGACAGAAGTCCTTTCTGCTAGGCCCCAATCACTACAATGGAGAGGAGACAGAAGTCCTTTCTGCTAGGCCCTAATCACTACAATGGAGTGGAAAGGAAATACGTGACCGACACACCTGCAAGTTTTGAACCAGTTTAACCCCCTATTCAAGTTGAGCCTTCTGTTTTATCCATAAATTGGAATTGTGTGTGTCAGCTGAAGAAGTGACGTGTAATTGATCTTGCAGGGAAGCAAGAATCTAGACATACCTTTAAACCACGTGGCTTTGCTGTCACGAACGTTGTTGTAAGAATTGGACCAAAATTCAGTGTGGTTTGGGCTCATCATCTTTATTACGTGAACCGGCAAAAAAACAATAAAGAACAAAACGAACGTGAAGCTATGCAGTGCTCAAGGCAACTATACACAAACAAGATCCCACAACCAACAGGTGGGAAATAGCTGCCTAAGTATGATCCCCAATCAGAGACAACGATAGACAGCTGCCTCTGATTGGGAACCATACCAGGCCAACCTAGAAATAAAGAAACTAGAATGCCCACCCTAGTCCCACCCCGACCTAACCCAAAATAGAGAATAAAGGATCTCTAAGGTCAGGGCGTGACATTTGCATACTGTTTTCTCTGCTTCCGAGCATAGTACTTGTATTGGTCATGCTGTACAGTACATTACTCTTCAGCTATAGATACTGTAGAGATCTGTTCAATACATCTGATGATCTTTTGAAACAATTCACTTTTTGTTCTGAACACCTGGAAACAGATGTACCTATATCAATTAAATGACACCGAGAACATATTTCTATGGATTCACCACTTGAAGTCAGTTCAGTTGCTATGCAACATGAAGACAATGTCTCGTCTTTGTGGTTATTTTCTCCTCAGCCTTGTCGACTACTGCTGCTTTGCTACTAAATGTCCCCTGTGTTTTCAGACGGCTTTGTGGGAAATGTTACTGTCAGTGGGTTTGAGGAGTGGGAATCAGTTTGACGTTTTCCCAACCATGACGGGCACACTTAAATTACAGAGACCCAGAAGAGACCCAGGCAATCCAACCCGTTTGTCTCATGAATTAAAAGTATTTGTTTGATAATACAGATGTGACCAGTAATAATGTGGAAATAGTTAGGTCTGTGGTGCAGATTGAGTCAGTCGTTCCCCCCTTTTTTATGCAGTCTTAGAGTAAAATCTGACATATCCTTAGCAGCATGCCAATCATGCTTAATTTGACTTTTTCTTGGTACTGTGTGTACCAAACGTTCACTTGAATGCAGTTTGTTGCACATGACCTTTTTTGAATGTCCCGATTGAACCTTTGCATGTGTCACCAAGCTTTGCAGAACACCATCATAATCATAGAGAACTGTGGTAGAAAACTGAGGCAGTACAAATCACAGTATAATAGAATGTGTTTACATTGATGTTGTTTTGTTACCCCAAAGACATCGATTTAGAAAATCTTCTTTACTTTGACTGCCTGAGGGAAATTCATTTGTTTTGGGTCATTTTCTATGACCACAGCAGTGCTAATAACCAGTTAAAACAACAGCCCGTGTCAATGATGTGATTGGTTTCATTTTTTGTTTATTTAAAGTGTTTTTGCTTGTCTAGCAAGAAATGTACTTAGTCACAGCGGTCCGAGACAATAGCAAGCAGGAATCTCCGAGCCAATGGCAGCACCCTGGGAAACAGTAAAGCCATTTCGCTCCGGCAGACCACTTAATAGCTTTGGCCGATGCAGAGACTGGTAATCCATCAGTCAATTGGGCCAGACAGAGATGAGCAGTCTGCTCAGTGCCCTGACCAATGTGTGAGGAGACATGGGGAAGGACAATGGAGCTCCTCTCATGGCCTCTGGTGATGAAGAAGCCTGACTCACTTTAAATTACATTTGGAAGATAGCAAGGCGGCACTTCACCTGAGCTGGCTGTAGACCATTTTGAAGTGTAATATAGAGGTCTTGAGGTTTTTGTTTTTATGTTGTGGCCCATCTGTCCTTCTGACCCTGTAAACCTAAGCTGTCCTTTGAACTATGTGACCATAGCGGTCTTTGGACACCTGTTGTTGTTCATGCTGACAGGGCTCTGTGTGTATGTGTATAGCTGAGATGAGAATGCCATATTGCACTAGAGAGCAGTGGGCTGTTACCTATACTCTACCTCTAATGGGTAATATCTGAAGGAAGTCAAACATTGTGTTTGTAGCCAATCATAGAGAGCAACACTGTATTATAGTCAGAGGCCTCAAACATCAGAATCAGCCACTCTTGCCCCATCTATAAAACAGTAATTTACAACTACAGATTTGCGGTTATATTAAATATGTAGCCTACATTTGAGGAGCGCTGAAACATATTGTTTTGCTACAGAATGTCAGGCTATTTCTGTGTGTGTTCTCTGTGGTTAACTCTGCCCACTTCCCAGTCATCTTTAATGCAAAATCCCACCTCTTACAGGGGGTTGAGAGTAAGTCTAATGTGAAAAAAGTTGAACCCAGAAAGTAATTTCCTCTCTCTCCTCATTCCAGCATACAGGCAGACAGTCCGTCTAACGGCCCTGCGACAATATAGCCATCGGGCGTCCAGCATTGCCATCAGCCGTCAGCTGATGAGGAAATTCTTCTTTTGAAATCAATGAAAGCTGCTTCACTGCCCGTGTTGCGCTCGCTTTGCGTCATGTCTAATGGCAGCGTTCAAGCTCAAGAATCGCAGAGATTCAATTCTCGATGGCTGACGCGCGTATTCATTCTATATTCTGAATTTAAATAGTGATAAATAAAGTTGATTTTGGTTGCACATGGCCTCCACTAGACACCACTGGTTATTTTAGTAAAATGTATTAAGTCAAAAAGCTACTACTACCAGCTAGCTAACTACATTGACTAGCTTGGTTCACAATGTAAACAAAAGCAACTTGTGTAAGGGATGGATTGACATTTATAGAATGATTACCTGGAGGAAAATTGAGGAGGGTCATGCTTTTTCAATTTCAGTCAGGGGGAGGGTTTACAGGCTCAAAATGGCCAGAAACAAATAACTTTCTTCTGAAACTCGTCAGTCTATTCTTGTTCTGAGAAATTACAGAACAGCGCAAACTGTCTCTAACCAGAATAGAAAGAGGAGTGGGAGACCCCGGTGCTCAACTGAGCAAGAGGACAAGTACATTAGAGTGTCTAGTTTGAGAAACAGATGCCTCACAAGTCCTCAACTGGTAGCTTCATTAGATAGTACCCGCAAAGCACCAGTCTCAACATCAACAGTGAAGAGGCGACTCCGGAATGCTGGCAATCTAGGCAGAGTTCTTCCTTTCCAGTGTCTGTGTTCTTTTGCCCATATTCATCTTTTCTTTTTTTTGGCCAGTATGAGATATGGCTTTTTCTTTGCAACTTTGCCTAGAAGGCCAACATCCAAGAGTCGCCTCTTCATTGTTGATGTTGAGACTGGTGTTTTGCGGGTACTATTTAATGAAGCTGCCAGTTGAGGACTTGTAAGGCATCTGCTTCTCAAACTAGACACTCTAATGTACTTGTTCTCTTACTCAGTTGTGCACCGGGGCCCCCACTCCTCTTTCTCTTCTGGTTAGAGACAGTTTGCACTGTTCTGTGAAGGGAGTAGTACACAGCATTGTATGAGATCTTCAGTTTCTTGGCATTTTTCGCATGGAATAGCCTTCATTTCTCAGAACAAGAATAGACTGACGAGTTTCAGAAGAAAGTTATTTGTTTCTGGCCATTTTGAGCCTGTAAACCCTCCCCCTGACTGAAATTGAAAAAGCATGACCCTCCTCCATTTTCCTCCAGGTAATCATTCTATAAATGTCAATCCATCCCTTACACAAGTTGCTTTTGTTTACATTGTGAACCAAGCTAGTCAATGTAGTTAGCTAGCTGGTAGTAGTAGCTTTTTGACTTAATACATTTTACTAAAATAACCAGTGGTGTCTAGTGGAGGCCATGTGCAACCAAAATCAACTTTATTTATCACTATTTAAATTCAGAATATAGAATGAACACGCGCGTCAGCCATCGAGAATTGAACCTCTGCGATTCTTGAGCTTGAACGCTGCCATTAGACATGACGCAAAGCGAGCGCAACACGGGCAGTGAAGCAGCTTTCATTGATTTCGTGGAATTGATCCCACTACCTTGGTGTTACAAGTGCCATGCTCTACCAGACTGAGCTACAAATGACCATACTCTAAAATGATGTGAAGGTAATCAGCAAGAACATTGTGGCGGAAAAGATTAAATAACCACTTGCAGCATGTTTACCAGATTTACAATAATGAGATTTTCCATTTCTTGCAACAATCAGCAATCATGGAGTGGAGTGCTCATGTGTGCTATGTTTCTTTGAGAGATTAAAATCTTTATGGATACTTTGTTGAGAAACCAACATACCATTCCCCTCCTTGCACAGGATCATAGATGTCATTATTTTTGCACAACAGTACAAGTACAAGGTACTATACTACATTGAAGCTGACATTTTGTTAAGACATCACCATCTCCCCCCTTTTAAATGGATTACATTATATACAGTATTACAGTACAGGGCTAACACAGCCTACTGTACTAGAAGCCTGTTCATCTCAACGGAAGGTGAATGGCAGCAGTCTACATTGTCTTTTCAGGGAATGTTATTAGCTCACCTCTCGTACTAGACAGAGAACAGGCTCCAGAGCCTTTTGAAAGAGGGTTATTAACCATTAAGATTAGTGTTGAGGATGACGATGAACATCTGACCAGACTCACCAGCATTCAGCTTTCAGTCTCAGCCTGCATGGAGAGAGCTAGCCCTATACAATGGGCTAGTTGAATCAGGAGGTCTGCTGCTCTTCTCATTCATCTCGGATATTACCTCTGGAAATGGCCAGATGTTATATGAATGAAGGGTAGCATATTATTATATTGCCCGTAACAATGTTGGTCCTATCTGTTTGGGGTCAAACTTTAAACGTTGTAGTTTTTCACCCTTGGCTTGCCATGGCAGTGACCTTTAACCATTTCTGTTGTTAAACATTTTAAAAGCAGAGAGAGCACGCCTCCATCCACATCGACGGGGCCGCAGTGGAGAGGGTCAAAAGCTTAAAGCTCCTTGGCGTGCACATCACTGACAACCTGAAATGGTTCCTTCACACAAACAGCGTGAGAGTATCCTTTCGGGCTGTATCACCGCCTGGTATTGCAATTGCACTGCCCGCAACCGCAGGGCTCTCCAGAGGGTGCTGTGGTCAGCCCACGCTTCCCCGGGGGCACACTGCCTGCCCTCCAGGACATCTACAGCACCCGGTATCACAGGAAGGCCAAAAAGATAATCAAGGACCTCAGTCACCCGAACCACGACCTGTTCACCCCGCTACCATCTAGAAGGCGTAGACACTAGAGGTGTATCAAAGCTGGGACCTAGAGACTGAGAAACAGCTTCTATCTCCAGGCCATTGGAGTGTTAAACAGTTACCACTAGCCGGCCTTCGCCCAGTACCCTGCCCTGAACATGAATCACTGTTCTAGCCGGCTACCACCTGGTACTCTACCCTGCACCTTAGAGACTGCTGCCCTATGTACATAGTCATGGAATCCTGGTCACTTTAATAATGTTTATTTTACTCTGAGTGTACAAAACATTAGGAACACCTTCCTAATATTGAGTTGCACCCCCTTTTGCCCTCACAGCAGACTCAATTATTCTGGGCATGGACTCTACAAGGTGTCGAAAGCGGTGGGGAAGGATACCAAAACATTTCTGTAGCATTGAAAGTCCCCAAGAACACAGTGGCCTCCATCATTCTTAAAGGGAAGAGGTTTCTAACCACCAAGTCTCTTCCTAGAGCTGGCCCCCCGGCCAAACTGAGCAATCGGGGGAGAAGGACCTTGGTCAGGGAGGTGACCAAGAACCTGATGGTCACTCTGACAGAGCTCCAGAGTTCCTCCATGGAGATGGGAGAACCTTCCAGAAGGACAGCCATCTCTGCAGCACTCCAACAATCAGGGCTTTATGGTAGAGTGGCCAGACGGGAGTCACTCCTCAGCAAAAGGGACATGACAGCCCGATTGGAGTTTGCCAAAAGGCACCTAAAGAACTCTCAGACTATGAGAAACAAGGTCTGATGAAACCAAGATTGAACTCTTTGGCCTGAATGCCAAGCGTCACGTCTGAAGGAAACCTGGTACTATCCCTACGGTGAAGCATGCTGGTGGCAGCATCATGCTGTGGAGGTGTTTTTCAGCGGCAGGGACTGGGAGACAGGTCAGGATCGAGGGAAAGGTGAACAGAGCAAAGTACAGAGAGAGCCTTGATGAAAACCTGCTTCAGAGCGCTCAGGACCTCAGACTGGGGCGAAGGTTCACTTTCCAACAGGAAAACGACCCTAAGCGACCTTAAGCACACAGCCAAGACAAGGCAGGAGACAACGCTGGACAAGTCTCTGAATGTCCTTGAGTGGTCCAGCCAAAGCCTGGACTTGAACCCGATCAAACATCTCTGGAGAGACCTGAAAATAGCTGTGCAGCAACATTCCCCATCCAACCTGACAGAGCTTGAAAGGATGTGCAGAAAAGAATGGGAGAAACTCCCCAAATACAGGTGTGCGAAGCTTGTAGCGTCATAACCAAGAAGATTTGAGGCTGTAATCGCTGCCAAAGGTGCTTCAACAAAGTACTGATTTTACTTATGTAAATGCGATATTTCAGTTTCTTATTTTTATAAATTTGCAAAAAAATCGAAACATGTTTTTGCTTTGTAATTATGGGATAGAATGTGTAGATTAATGGGGGAAAATAAAATGTAATCAATTTTAGAATAAGGCTGTAACGGTAACAAAATGTGGAAAAAGTCAAGGGGTCTGAATACGTTCTGATATTTCTTAATTTCTTAATTTTTCTGGATTATGTGTTTATTGATTTTCTGGTTTGTGGCATTTTTACTGCGTCAAAGTTCCAGGGGGCAGGGTAGGGAGACAGAGAATGGTAGGAGGGAGAACACTGCCTTTTGCAGCGGTATATAGGCCTCTTTTTGTCCATTTCTCTCCTTCCTCAAGCATCCATTACAGTACCTTCCACTGAGACGTGAGTAGTTGTGTCAGGGAGAGTTGAGCCAATCAAGGCTGCTTTGAGGCATTGACTTGGGAAGATAATAAGCATTTTATTCCTCCTAAATCTGGTAACTGTAGATAACACATCCAGGTACTCTCAGGAACCACACATTACCTCCATATGCTTTCTGTTCAATATAATACCCTGAAGTCATCAATCATGCTATTGTGAGGCATTTATGAAATTTCCCAATTCGATACCCTCTGTTTGTTGATAATTAATATGGAAAATTAACGACAGATGCTTGATATAATTTTTGGAGGGAAAGAATTCAACAAAGGGTTGATTTAGCTCTGTCACCAGTTTGCTTTTCTTATCCAGCTGGTATTGAATGTTATTTATTTTTCCATTTTTTTGTTGGTGAAATGTAACGTCCTCCAGTGATGCCAGGATCCTTACCTGCCAAATTCTGGGCTGGGGCTGTGTGTGATAGAGCTGGGAATGATTTCCCTTGTCTTTCTATTGGCCATCGATGAAAGGTGAACATGTGCTTATGGCTGTTTAACAAGGCACACTGGCTTCCGGCCCACTCGTAAATAACGGAACTGGAAACTCTCACAAACCCGCCTTCAGTGGGAGGTGCTCAGTCTAGGAGGCTGGATCCTTTGGGATGAGACTGTCTGCTATGACGTCTCTGTGGCTCAGAAATCCTGGGTCCGTTAATTTGGTGATCGCCCTCCTTATGTTGCTTAAGGCGTGGTTTCTTAAACCATGCATAGGCCCGAAATAAGATCAGATTCCAGCATTGCTGCAGCTTTCTCTCTCTACTAATTGGTTATTGGGTTTACAGTATGCATGGATTGTCTGAAGATTCTCTCCCTGGATGTTGGATTGGATTAACAAGTAAATATTTGGCAAGCAAATAGTTTCTGTCAGTTTTGAACTGCTCTAAAGATTAGAGTTTAATTCAAACAGACGGAGGTTCCCTTCAAACATTGAATTGCTTCAAATGTTGCCAAACTAAAATCGTCTCCTTCAATCCACTTTAATATTATGAATTCTAATTAGATGAGAACCATTTGTTACGTCCGTGCGTCTGCCTTGCAACATGGTGCCGTTGCCAGATATCCAACACGTCTGTCACTGGCGCTTAGTGACCTTGTTTCCCTGCGTGTGTAGAAGCCTGACAGAGGCTGTCAAGTCTAAAACGTGCCAGCAGGAACTCATTAAATTAACAAATGTGTGCCACAATCACATTGTCCAATAAGAGCTGCAGTCCTAGGAAAATTATTTTATTTATAAGACAAAAGTGGCCTTTCTATAAAACTGATTTTCTAAGGAAATAGTAGACAACGCTAACTTGTGGTTAGCGGAGTTATATGACTTGGGATTTTTTTTAAATTGTGCACAGCAGAGTGGAAATCCTATTATTGTGTCCATCGGATGTCATCAACACCTCGATACCCCATTTGGCTTAAGGTGAGGCCACAGTGCTAAAGAAAACAATGGATGACATTCTACTTGGATTGTCAGAGCAGGTAGAAAAATAATAAGATGCTCTGGATGGGTTGTTGATCAATTCTTAATTATTTTCAAAAAATTATACCACTCTTCAATGTTCAATGCCTTTATTTTAAATGGGCATTACCACAAGGATATGTAAAAACATTTGACTGTTTACCTTTGACTCTCTATCACCTTTGTGACATAGCCTTGGTCATGGTCCCTTCCGGCAGTGAACCACAGAAGGGCAAATGTCTTCTAGAGCTCCACCTATTCTAATACTGTATTTGTGAAGTCTGGTTCAGAAATCCTTAGGCCCTACACCGATGCCTCCTGTTCAATTTGTCCTCCAGCCCTAAATGAATGTTCCCATGGTGGAGCAGTGTTATAAAATTAAGCCACTCATATATTATTAGGATTACGAAAATGTATGCACTCACTACTGAAAGTCTCTCTGGAAAAGAGCGTTTGCTAAATGACTCAAATGTAAATGTAATTGTCTGTATGAAGCTGTGTCTGATTAGCATATGTCTAGGGAGTATACCAAATTCAAAAACAAGCTAGAGTTGCAAGTGGAGGTCAAGTTTTGAACCGATCAGGAAAACCTGACATTGTTGATTATGGTAACTGATGTATAGTAAAATGACAACGGTATACATAGGGCCTTGAACCTGGATATGTTTCTATATATCAAGGCCAAGAGGGTTACAGTACAGCTGAGCATGGTTTTGGAATGTACAGGTATCTGGTAAGATAAGATTTTCCTGTGTTATACCACTCAACGTCATCATGTTAAGCACTGCCTTTCCCCTCAGCTGAACCAGTGTAGTACCTTTTTCAGTGATCTCAACAGAAGGGGAAAATGCTTCCTCTTGTAGTCCCAGTGTTGAAGATGAGGTACTTCATCATACAGATAACCTGGCAGACAGAGGCAGAACTACGGTATAGGGAATGGGGGAAAGTGGTGCTTGTGAAGTATAGTTCAGCTTGGTTTAAGTTTTTATGATTAATCCAATGCTCAGTAGGTAATCCACTGATACTGAATCTCTGTTGGTCTGCATTGCCTCTGCTGCTAGTCCCCTCCAGTGCGGCCAGAGAAGATTAATGGAGTCAGATGAGCTGATGTGTTCTCTCTCTCCTCCATCACAATGTGGTCATGTTGACTCTCTCTGATAAGACTGTTCACTGAGGGGTCCTCTGATCTCTGCCCGCCACAGGCTTTTGTTCCAATTCTGAATGAACCTATGATGAATAATGTGCTCAATGTTGTGTGAAAATGCCTGTAAACAGAACCCATTAGGCTCAGACGTCAGTTCAACATCTACTTTTGATTTACGTTTGGTTAAGTTGTCAACCAGCGTGACTTCAACAAGAAATGTCATCATGTCATTGGATTTAGGTTTAAAGTTGGGTGAAAAAAAGATGAAAAGCTGTTACGTTGATGACTTTTTGCAAATCCAAATAGTTTTCATGTTCATTCAACTGAAATGATGTGGAATCAAATCAAATCACATTTTATTGGTCACATACACATGGTTAGCAGATGTTAATGCTAGTGTAGCGAAATGCTTGTGCTTCTAGTTCCAACAATGCAGTAATATCTAACAAGTAATCTAACAAATTCACAACAACTACCTTATACACACAAATGTAAGGGATAAATAAAAATATGTACATATAAATATATGGATGAGCGATGGCCGTGTGGCATAGGCAAGATGCAGTAGATGGTATAGAACAGTATATACATATGAGATGAGTAATGTAGGATATGTAAACATTATTAAAGTGGCGTTATTTAAAGTGACTAGTTATACCTTTATTAAGTCCATTTATTAAAGTGGCCAGAGATTTGAGTCAGTATGTTGGCAACAGCCTCTCTGTGTTAGTGACAGCTGTATAACAGTCTGATGGCCTTGAGATAGAAGCTGTTTTTCAGTCTCTTGGTCCCAGCTTTGATGCACCTGTACTGACCTTGCCTTCTGGATGATAGCGGGGTGAGCAGGCAGTGGCTCGGTTGGTTGTAGTCCTTGATGATCTTTTTGGCCTTCCTGTAGGTGTCCTGGAGGGCAGGTAGCTTGCCCTCGGTGATGCGTTGTGCAGACCGCATGTCACGCCCTGACCGTAGAGAGCTTTTTATGGAGTCGCCCTCCAGTCCGGACCCTCCAGCGACGCCCTCCAGTCCGGAGCCTTCCGAGTCGCCCTCCAGCCCGGAGCCTTCCGAGTTGCCCTCCAGCCTTCCGAGTTACCCTCTAGTCCGGAGCCTTCCGAGTCGCCCTCCAGTCCGGAGTCTTCAGAGTCGCCCTCCAGTCCGGAGCCTCCAGAGGCGCCCTCCAGTCCGGAGCCTCCAGAGGCGCCCTCCAGTCCGGGCCCCGCAACGAGGGTGCCCAGTCCGGGGCCCGCTACGAGGGCGCCCACTCCGGATCCTGCTACGAGGGTCCCCAGTTCGGGGCCCGCTACGAGGGTCCCCAGTCCGGTGTCGGCGGCAAGGGTCCCCGCTCTAGAGGCGCCACCTAAGTGAGCCAAGCCAGAGGTGGAGCGGGGTCTACATCCCGCACCAGAGCCGCCACCGCAGAGAAATGCCCACCCAGACCCTCCCCTATAAGTTCAGGTTTTGCGGCCGGAGTCCGCACATGTTTTGTATTTCTTTGTTTTGGCCGGGTATGGTTCTCAATCAGGGACAGCTGACTATCGTTGTCTCTGATTGGGAACCATACTTAGGTAGCTTTTCCCCACCGATGCTTTGTGGGTAGTAATTTTCTGTTTTGTGTTTCTGCACCTGACAGGACTGTTTCAGTTTCGTTCATTCTCTTTGTTATTTTGTTATAGTGTTCAGTTTAAATAAAAAGCATGAACACTTACCACTCTGCGCTTTGGTCCGATTATTCCTCATCCGACGATGACACCCGTTACACTGCACTACCCTCTGGAGAGCCTTGCGGTTGAGGGCGGTGCAGTTGCCGTACCAGGCGGTGATACAGCCGGACAGGATGCACTCGATTGTGCATCTGTAAAGGTTTGTGAGTGTTTTAACCTCTCTGGTACAAGTGGGACGCTAGCGCCCCACCTCGACAACAGCCAGTGAAATTGCAGGGCGCCAAATTCAAAACAACAGAAATCCCATCATTTAAAATTCCTCAAACATTTCCAGTTTACATAGAGTCCAGGGAAGTTCTTTCAGGGCTGACGAGGTATCTGCTTGGGGGGGGGGATATACACGACTGTGACTATAATCGAAGAGAATTCTCTTGGAAGATAATGCAGTCGGCATTTGACTGTAAGGAATTCTAGGTCAGGTGAACAAAAGGACTTGATTTCCTGTATGTTGTTGTGATTACACCATGAGTCGTTAATCATAAGGCATACACCCCCGCCCTTCTTACCAGAGAGATGTTTGTTTATGTCGGCGTGATGCATGAAGAAACCATGGTGGATGTACCGACTCCGACAACATATCCCAAGTGAGCCATGTTTCCGTGAAACATAGAATGTTACAATCTCTGATGTCTCTCTGGAAGGCAACTCGTGCCCTAATTTTGTCCACCTTGTTATCTAGAGATTGGACATTGACGAGTAATATGCTCGGGAGCGGTGGATGGTGTGCTCGCCTTCTGAGTCTGACCAGTAGGCCACTCCGTCTGCCTCTCCTGCGGCGACCGTTGTTGTTTTGTGTCGGCCTCTGGGATAAGATCCCATGTCCAGGGTGGAGGTCCGAACAAAGAATCCGCCCGCTTCGGGAAAGACGTATTCCTGGTCGTAATGTTGGTAAATTGACATCGCTTTTATTTCCAATAGTTCTTCCCGGCTGTATGTAATAACACTTGAGATTTTCTGGGCTAACAATGTCAGAAATAATACATAAAAAAACTAATAACTGCACAGTTTCCTAAGGACCTGAAGCGAGGCGACCATCTCTGTCGGCGCCATCTATAACAACATTGATTCAACCAGTTTTTGCCCAGTGGGAACAGCCTGAGAATGAGAATGAAAGGTGATGAGTTAAGATACTGGTATTTTGGAGCATATGAAAAGCAGCTTTGTCCTGCACCATTATCTAATTTAAACTATTTGAAAAATGCTGTGATCGGTCTATATTTCTTTGACCACCATATACACGAGCATACACTGACTGTACAAAACATTAGGAACACCTTCCTAATATTCAGTTGCACCCACTTTCACCCTCACAACAGCCTCAATTCTTTGGGGAATGGACTGTACAAGGTGGTGAAAGCGTTCCACAGGGATGCTGGCCCATGTTGACCACAGTTGTGTCAAGTTGGCTGGATGTCCTTTGGGTGGTGGACCATTCTTGATACACACAGGAAACTGTGGGTGAAAAACCCAGCAGCCTTGCAGTTCTTGACACACTGAAACTGGTGCGCCTGTCACCTACTACCATACCCCGTTCAAAGGCAGTTAAATATTTTGTCTTGCGCATTCACCCTTTGAATGGCACACATACACAATCCATGTCTCATTTGTCTCAAGTCTTAAAAATCCTTCTTTAACCTGTCTCCTCCCGTCATCTACACTGATTGAAGTGGATTTAACAAGTGACATCAATAAGGGATCATAGCTTTCACCTGGATTCACCTGGCCAGTCTGTCATTGAAAGCGCAGGTGTCCTTAATGTTTTGTACACTCAGTATAGTACAGTGTAAGTAAAATAACCAAAACCTACCGTTGGTATAACTGGTGGGATCAAATCGGCGGACATCTCACACACCAACCCAATATCTTAACCATCAGACCAATAGGAAATCCTTGTGGTCTGAGGGTGACATTTTCAGGGCTTCCTCATCACGAAAGCATCCAAATCACCTCCGCTATATCAGCTTAGTCCATATTTACACTGAATAGCATAACCAATCATCTGCTGTATGTTTAACCTCTACGGGATCGGTGTCCCTCCACCGAGACGGTTGAGCTTACGTGCGCTAATGTGATTAGCATGACATTGTTTCCCAAGACATAGACATGTCTTATATGGGCAGAAGGCTTACATTCTTGTTAATCTAACTGCACTGTCCAATTTACTGTAGCTATTACAGTGAAAAAATACCATGCTATTGTTTGAGGAGAGTGCACAACAACAAAAAACTAGTTTGATACATTGTAGGAACTGGGTTCCCGCCCGGCCATCTAGAAGTGTGATAGTTAGTGTATAAGCTAATGATCCATCATGTATGACATTCCTGGGAGTGTGCAAATTAAAATTTCATAATTTTTGTATGTTCTCTATAGTTATGTATGTACTGTACTTGAAAATGTATCAATTGACCAATTCGGCACATTTTGGCAGACTTGATTCAAAATATTGTCCAGTATTGAAATGCTTCACTGGATCAATCTGAAACTTTGCACACACACTGCTGCCATCTTGTGGCCAACATCTAAATTGTGCCTAAACTGCAATAATACATTATGGACTTTCTCTTGCATTTCAAAGCTGATGGAGAAAAAAAGACATTTATTTTGTTTGTATTATCTTTCATCTGGTCCAATGTGTTATATTCTCCTACATTAATTTCATATTTCCACAAACTTCAACGTGTTTCCTTTCAATTGGTATTAAGAATATGCATATCCTTGCTTCAGGTCCTGAACTACAGGCAGTTAGATTTGGGTATGTTATTTTAAGCGAAAATTGAAAAAAAGCATCCGATCCTTTTAAGGCACTTTGTAAAAGTTTATTTTGTCTGTTCCCTTGTCTCTACTTTTAGTTCTGTACTACTTTCATTTGCAGGGCTGTCATTATAAGCAGCTATTTTCCTTTCTCTTCTCCCCTGAAGAATTCAGATTTTGGGTCCGTTTTCAATTTTAATGGTATCCACGCTCTCAGCAAGACTGTCTGGTATAATGATGCAATTCTCTCTGGAGCCATTCTCCCCTCTCAGCGTCTCACGTTTAAGCCTGCATCTGAACATGCATTTTTTTAAGCGAGCAAGAATTCTCCTTTCCCAGACTTCGGCTCATGTCATTAATAATCATTACACATTTGCTGCCTCCTAAGTTGGCAATGTAAGCAGGGTTCTATAATGGTAAGAAAATGCTTATGGGTGGGAAGGAATGAAAAATGTCAGTAATAACGGGTGTGTAAAAATTGGGTGTTTTTATGGCTGATGAATGGTTGTTGTTGTGTGAGAGGGGGTTGTTTCATCTCTCAATGCCTTTGGAGAACTATTTTCCTCATCTGTCAGTTCAGTCTGGAGAGCAAGGATTTTCTCAAGATTGTTTTGCTATAAGGCGGTCGATTAAGGTGCTGTAGTGGTTGGGATGCTGTGTGCAGGTGGAACAGTAGGCAATGTGTGTATTTTAAGTGTCTTTCAAGCTAGTGCTGTTTCTGTTGGATTACCCCCTTACTCACTCTATAATTCTGTAAATAGCATCATTAGCATGTTCACTGCAGTTCTACATTATCCTGGCTAGCGTTCTTCACTGCAGTTCTACATTATCCTGGCTAGCGTTCTTCACTGTAGTTCTACATTTGCATGGTCTGTCATTTTAAAGTAGCCTGGTTCATGTTTTGCAGATGATAATTTTCCATTATTAGCCTGTTAGTGCATTTTTCGCTCAGTTTCTTTGGCATCTCTTCATTGCTAAGTATGTATTTACAGCCATAGCAGCCTCTGTTTTCAGTTAAAGTGCATGCTGGAGCCCATTCAGTGTACAATGTGAAGGGCAGACTGTTATTCATCCAAGACCTTAACATTTATTAGAGTGAATAAAAAGAGAACAACATTCAGGTGCCTGGTGCCAGGGGGAACATACGGTCTTGTAGTTTCTACTTGAATCAGAAGGTCCTCAGAGGGTCATCATTGGGTGAAATTAAAGACCTGTTGAGGTTCTCAGCAGCACCAACTATCAAACATGTCAGTCAGATGTCCAGGACACTTGACTATATGGATGGGCATTTTCAATGGCAGGAGGAGACACAAGGAGACGTTGAGCGGTTTGACTGTTGGTGACTAGGGATTTTACGACCAGAGTTGAGAAAGTTTGAACTAATTATTAGTGAAGCGACTTTGAGATTCACAAATTGAACCAATTGGGGGAGACAAGTTCTCTCTAGCAAGCTTTGACACTGTTCAGACAGGCTAACAATCAACCAATGTGCTGAAGAAAGAAACTCGTTCTAGTGAGCAGTGAATATGTGCTGTTACCTCCTTGACTTGAAGAGCAGTCTAATTTATACAGGGGGATGTACGTATATGTATGTGGAGAGCAAGGGCCTTCAATTTGATCTAAATACTCCAGCGAGGTGCTTTTGGTTACAAGCAGAATAGAATTGTAACGGTATTCGTCGTCTGAAGAAGAGGAATCATCGGACAAAAGCGCAGCGTGGTAAGTGTTCATGCTTGTTTTATTAAAACTGAACACTATAACAAAAATAAACAAGAGAATAACCGAAACAGTCCTGTAAGGTGAAAACACTAAACAGAAATGAACTACCCACAAAAACCATGTGGGAAAAAGCTACCTAAGTATGGTTCTCAATCAGAGACAACGATAGACAGCTGCCTCTGATTGAGAACCACACCTGGCCAAACACAAAGAAATACAAAACATAGAAAAAAGAACATAGAATGCCCACCCAAATCACATCCTGACCAAACCAAAATAGAGACATAAAAAGCTCTCTACGGTCAGGGCATGACAAGAATAAAATACAACATTTAGTTATTATGTGTTTAGCGTCTTTGTGCAGTTCACAGAATATGTCCACTGTAATTGGTATCTCTGGGGGTCCTCTCCTCTTAACTGAGACAAATAATTTAAATTCCTCTGTCGATGATATCATTTTGGAGATTCTGCTCATCAAATCAAAGTGAATCTCCAGTGCATCACATTCCTCTCTGTGGGGGTTCCTAAAACAACCATTACGGGTCTCCTAAAACAACCATTACTGGTTTCCTAAAACAACCATTACGGGTCTCCTAAAACAACCATTACTGGTTTCCTAAAACAACCATTACTGGTCTCCTAAAACAACCATTACTGGTCTCCTAAAACAACCATTACTGGTCTCCTAAAACAACCATTACTGGTCTCCTAAAACAACCATTACGGGTCTCCTAAAACAACCATTACTGGTCTCCTAAAACAACCATTACTGGTCTCCTAAAACAACCATTACGGGTCTCCTAAAACAACCATTACGGGTCTCCTAAAACAACCATTACTGGTCTCCTAAAACAACCATTACTGGTCTCCTAAAACAACCATTACGGGTCTCCTAAAACAACCATTACTGGTCTCCTAAAACAACCATTACTGGTCTCCTAAAACAACCATTACGGGTCTCCTAAAACAACCATTACTGGTTTCCTAAAACAACCATTACTGGTTTCCTAAAACAACCATTACGGGTCTCCTAAAACAACCATTACTGGTTTCCTAAAACAACCATTACTGGTCTCCTAAAACAACCATTACTGGTCTCCTAAAACAACCATTACTGGTCTCCTAAAACAACCATTACTGGTCTCCTAAAACAACCATTACTGGTCTCCTAAAACAACCATTACGGGTCTCCTAAAACAACCATTACTGGTTTCCTAAAACAACCATTACTGGTTTCCTAAAACAACCATTACGGGTCTCCTAAAACAACCATTACTGGTTTCCTAAAACAACCATTACTGGTCTCCTAAAACAACCATTACTGGTCTCCTAAAACAACCGTTACGGGTCTCCTAAAACAACCGTTACGGGTCTCCTAAAACAACCGTTACGGGTCTCCTAACAACCATTACTGGTCTCCTAAAACAACCATTACTGGTCTCCTAAAACAACCATTACTGGTCTCCTAAAACAACCATTACTGGTCTCCTAAAACAACCATTACTGTGAATAACAACCATGAAGGTGATATGTTGGAGCAGACCATGTTGCTATTTCCCCTGTCTTTTGTTTAGTCTGGGTTAATCACATTCACACAGAGGAAGAATAGATAAAAGAGAACGATAGACTCAACAACAGAACAGCTGTTTCTGTCCTGTTGGCTATTATTCACCATGACACTTGAGGTGTACTGGTAATGAACAGATCTGGACCAGTGTTGAAGCCTGACCTGGAACGCTGCTGTCTAAAGATAAAGAGAGGCTGGTTACAGATCCCACATCACCAGCTCTCACTCTGGTCTTCTGTGGTCAAGGGTAGTGGATGAACAGATCTCTGAAGCTATGTGGAGGGATGGACTGGGAAGAGGGGGATAGGGATGGATGATGAAAGGAATGGTGGGATGGGTTGGGAAGAGGGGTGGATGGAGCAGGTAAGAGGAGCCAATAGGAACCAAGAGATATATTTAAGTTCCAAGTTTGATTCAACGGCATGCACAAGCATTTTCAATAAAAAGTCAGACATATACAGATATTGCCCTAATGCAGAATAAAGCCGTTGTTTTGGTGGGTTAGGGAGGAGCGCTCATGAGTAGTAGAGGAAGCTTTGGGGATCTCTGTGACCTTTACAGTGGCTTGAGTGTGTGTTGCCATCATGGCATGACTGATGCAGATTGTCATAGCAGGAGAAAGCCAATTACTCTGGTCATCACGATACCCTTAGGGCCTCTTTCAGTCTATTATAATACATCACAGTGAGTATTCTCTGTGCGTCGGGCTCTGGCAGCTTTGTGTTTTGTATTTTCCTCCATGGTGTCCCCCAAGGCTGAGTGTAAATTCTACAGTCACTGGGACCCTCCTGATCCACAGCTCTTTCTGGTTCAGATGAGTGTCTCCTCTACAAAGCAGAAGGGCCATGCCTATCAGAGAACCACAGTGACATCCTCCTTTAGTTATCATCTTTCTCTACTCAAGACAAAGCACCTTTATTGTGGCCCTTATTTCCCAGTCCTCTTGGTGTCTTATTACCCAGTCCTCTTGGTGTCCTTGAACCAGCCACAGAAATGATGAGCTGAGATCCTGGTATGGCATATTGGTGCTCTCTTGAACAGCATGGATCTAAAGAGAATGAACAGAGAATCATGAGCATTCTTGTAGTCTAGCAGCATGAAGCATTCAGCCTCCTCTGTCTGTGGTAGTATATCTTCCCTCAGCACTGCTACTCTCTGATATACACTTCATCTCTAACTGGCCTCTGTTTGTCTGTTTTTCTGGCATCCAACAACGTCACGTCTCTGTGCTTACTAACTGGAGCTTGAGAACCTTGTCCTCTCAGTGGCCTTTGATGGTATAGCCACAAAGTTCAGGGCTACCACACCCTTTTAATTGGTGAGTATAAGGGGCAAGGCAGAAGGTGGTGTGCTGGACATGCATTGACTTAATAGTTTCCTCTTAAGTTGTGACTGAAATTGGAATGCTCTGAGATAAGAAAAATTATGATAATGAATCTAGAGAGTATGATGCATAATGGCTGTTAAATTGGCAGTCTCAGCTGCAGGCAGAGAAGGTTCTGTGGGTTTCAATGACTCTAATTAGAATGGTTGTGTTGGTTCCATCTCGTTAATGCCTCAGGACCTGTAACCTGAGGGCCTCTGAGGGTGTTTCTGCTACAGCTTCTGTCAGTTGTGCTTAGAGTTTTCAACACTTGACCTTGAGTCTGATTCACCAAGCTTGTCAGACCGCTGTTAATGTCGAATAGGGGCCGGAATTTTCTGATGCTCGCAGATGGCACATTTGGTGCCTGGATCACAGTTAGCTGCACTTCTCTGCTGCCAAAACGCATTAGAATACCCACTTGTACTGATGGACCACTTGTGATTGTGTAATAGCCTAGGCCAGGGTTTATCAACTAGATTCAGCTGCGGGATGATTTTTTTCTTGAGTGGATGTTCGGGGGGCTGAGGCATAATTACAAATAATTTGTAGACTGCATAATGTCTGCAAGAAGCCCAAAGAGATATAATTTTTGACTAAAACGTCATCATTTCAAACCTTCCTTAAATTTGTATGTGATCACATATCTCTCTATTATGCATGGTACTTTAGAACAGATTCTCAAAATTAAAATCACTTGTGATGATTAAGACCATATATATATATATATATATATATATATATATATATATATATATATATATATAGATAGAAGATTTCTGAGCAAAAATAAATGCTCAGAAATCATGGGGGGCCAAATAAAATCCCCCAAGGGCCAAATTCGGGGAACCCTGGTCTAGAGGACTTGTGGCACTCCAGTCTGCATTTGCTGCGTTGAGCAAACACAGACATTTCCGTTCCCATTCCTTAACCTTTCTCTTTTTTGGTTTGTGATTTTGAGCACCATGACCAGTGTGGACTGATGGTGGGGAGCCCCTGCTGTTGACTGGGGTTTAGCTATAGACTGAGGTAAAGAGGTATTCTGCACTCTGTATGAAATCTGCTACCATCAATATTCATGCTGGTGGGGACTTCCTGGAGATCAGCTTGCCTCTGTATCTTTCACCTAATCCAATTTACAGAATGTTGCCAAGGCTTCCACCTCTCCCTTCTCACCCAAGAAAAATGTGATTTCAGCAGAAGGTTCTGGAACACAAAACTCCACAGCCCCAATGTCTTTTCCATGGTCCCTCTCTCCTCCCAGAGCTCATATACCAAGTATTCCACCAGGAATAACACAATCTGGCCAGTGGAGACGCTGACTTAATGAGGTGATAATCTACTAATCAGCACTCAACGAGAGGGTGAGGGTGGGAAACAGAGAGGAGGAAAAGAGAGAAGGAAGAGGGAGAGTGTGATACAGGGTCCAAAGGAAGGATGGGTAGTGAGAAAGAAATAGACGGACAGAGGAAGTGGTGAAAGAAGGGAGGGCTCCATCCTTAGCTCTGGTTCAGATCGATGGGCAGTCTCTCCATCCACAAAGGGCAGTGGAGCTAATGAAACACTATGAATCGTTAGATCTGACATTTTCCCCTCCCGGTCTGAGCTATAATGGTACGTTTCATTGATCTCAAAATGGATGACACCAAATACCAGCGCAGTCCTTTAAACTCTGGCAGGCTTTCTGGTGAGCAGAACCTTCAAATATCATCCACTCTCAAATTCTGAAAGCTTTGCAGAGCAGTGATCTGACACCTCTGTTTGATTGGAAAGGGCATATTAGTATAGCATTCTACACCATCTACTCTTCTGATCATAATGTGTGCAAGGGGCATCATCAATTCTAGAATTGATAAATGCAGCACAGACAATAGTACACAAGGCATCAGACGTACACTCCACTGAGTGTACATATAAAGGCCGGTGGAGAGACAGAGACATCTGTGATGTACAGCTTCTCTCTGTGTGATGGTTCAACATTTACAGAGGGACCACATTAGAGCTGCACAGTCTCTTTTGGAGACATCTTTGAATCCATACCCCAGGAACCTTGTTTTTCTGTGTGAGCTTTTCAGAATAGCAGTGAAGATGTTTGAGCAGAAGAATACTTGCTCACAACACACAATGAATCACAGCCATTATAGACGTCAATCAAGTTAGTTATTGTTTAGTATGATTACCTTAGATCAGAGGTGATCAACTTTGCCTGATATTTCAACAGGTTGATGTTTATTGTCATGAATCTTGCTCTGGAGGCAGAACTGAGCGATTTCCACAAGATGGGCTAGCTGCAATGTCAAAATTGATTATATCTTAAAAATTCTGGAATACTAAAATGTGTTTTTTGGCCCTAATTTATGGTTAGGCATTAAGGTTAGCAATGTGGTTAAGGTTAGGGTTAAGATTAAAGTCAAATTTTATGACTTTGTGGCTGTGCCAGCTAGTGACTACTCTGCAGAGCTGCCTTCAGACAAGATTCATTACAATAAATGCCAACCCTGCAGTATTCCAGCTCAAATATGTAGTTAGTATGGGAATGGACGGGTTGAAATCCAGTTGTACTCTGCAATTAGATTTATAACCCTGATTAAAGAGTTGGCTCCTTAAGACGCTTCTCCAATGGCAAAGTTTCTTCTTGTATTTTTTAAAGGAAGTGGAAACGTGCCAGCAAAATGACTTTGATTTATCATACACTTCATTCAAGCCACACAGTTCATTTGGCTGAAGAGGATAGCTAATGTACAATGCTAACCATAAAAACCAATGAAGGTTTCTTTCATTTGTTGTAGCAAAAAGGCAAATTAGTATTTGATTTAAATGCACTCTTGAACCAAGAAAGCAAATGAAAGAACATAATTGTTTGAAAAAAAAATGCAAACATCATTCCCTAGGCCTAGGGAGACACAGACTCACTTTTATTCATTTTCTATTTGGTGACAGAAGTAATTTAATTCAGTCTGGGGAGCATTTAGATTATTTATGACCAGTCTGTTGTGGCGAAAAACGAGGACAAAGAAAAAGGGTCTGTCTGAATGAGTGTTTCAGCAGTTCCATCCAATGTAGCTACTTGGAAGCCTTTTTAGATCTTACCATACTGTGAGCTGTCATAAAACAGTTTCAGTAACACTCCTGCTGATTGAGTCCATGTAGTGGGCTTCTATTTGAGGATCCATGATCCTGGACCATCAGACAAAGCTAGTTAATGTCAGATTTTAAAATAGCTTTAGGTCAAGAGGCTCAACAGATATGGCTGTCCTTTAAAACTGTCAACTGAACTCGAAACCGCACATCTTCCTTTGTCTTCCTTCCAGTACATTCTCCTTACAATTCTGAGAGCATGTTCATGTACACAAAGACATATGGTATGTTTTAGGGTGGTGTGTATTTACATCTTCTAATATGAGTCACTTGCCAACCATCTTTTCTGGCTAACAATGAAGTACCTTACTGTGATTATTTTAAATTAAAAAGGGTCAAAAAGGGACAAAAATAGCTTCTTAGCAAAGAACCATTTCTCAAGCAAGAATTTGGTTAGGACTGTTTGGGAGTGGTCTGAGTGGGGAGGGGAAAACTGAAAAGTAGCTGTTATTGGTAGAGAGGTTTGGAGCTCTTCTTATTGGTCTATTAACTAATTAACCGTCTGGTGATGTCACCAGGCAGGCCAAAACTCCATCCCACCACGACAGGCTGACATTTCAGGCGGTTTTTCAAACAGCTCTTACACTAAAAGGGCGTTATCATAATTTTCGTAATTTCACAGTATTATTCCAAACTCATAGTGTGGAAATATATATGAAACACAGAAATATCACGTTTTTAATTGCCCTGGGCCTTTAACAACATGTTTTGTTTTTTAATATATTTGCCTTGAGTCTTTGCTCTGATGTATTTTTCAGTCAGTGTTGCTATGACACTCATTCTGCAAGAGCTACTGACTGTAAACATGCAATTTCCATAATATCCAGGAAATGACTGCAGATTGAGCACCCAACACTACTGCTCCGCCAACAACAGACACCTAATATATTTCTCTGATTGCGTTAAAGGGATACTTCTGGGTTTTAGCAATGAGGCCTTTTATCTTCTTCCCCAGAGGCAGATGAACTCGTGGATACCATTTGTATGTCTCTGCATGCAGTTTGAAAAAAAGTTGCTAACTAGTGCCAGCGCAATTGCTAATTAGCGTTAGCGCAAGGACTGGAAGTCTATGGGTATCTGCCAGTTAGTACTGGCTCGCGAAACTACCTCTAACTTCATATTGGACACAGAGACATAAAAATGGTATCCATGAGTTCATCTGACTCCGGGGATGTACAGTGCCCTAAGAAATTATTGGGACAGTGACACATTTTTTGTTGCTTTGGCTATGCACTCCAGCACTTTGGATTTGAAATGATACCATGACTATGAGGATAAAGTGCAGACTGTCAGCTTTAATTTGAGGGTATTTTCACCCTATATTTAAATTTGAGGGTATTTAAACGGTTCAACCTATATGGATGAAAATACCCTCAAATTAAAGCTGACAGTCTGCAGTAACCTCATAGTCATTGTATCATTTCAAATCCAAAGGGCCGGAGTACAGAACCAAAACAAAACAAAAATGTTCACTCTCCCCATATTTACAGAAGTGCACAGTAGGTAAAGGGTCTCATCGCCAACATCCAGAAGTATCCCTTTAAGGTCGTTTAAAAATCTATCCTAGGAATGTATTAATGTTTATGTAGACAGTCTTTGCCTCATTCGTTTCCACTTCGGAATCAGTCTGACAGATCTTATCCCACTGGGCACACACTGGTTGAATCAATGTTTTTTCCATGTCATTTTAATAAAATTACACTGAACCAATGTGGAAAAGACGTTGAATTGACGTCTGTGCCCAGTGGGATGTAAATTCTGTAGTTTGTCTCCAAACTCTTTGGAATTGCTGGATGCCCTGAAGGCAAATCTGAACCATTTACAAAGATAAATTGATAGTAAATGCACTTTCTTTTTAAAACTACAGACAGGACAAAAGATACAATATTGTTTGTCCCATTAAGTATTTTTCTCAGACACTTTTGTCAGACTCCAAAGCTTCTAGACTATTTAGTCTACATTCAACAATTTTGGGGGGTTGTGGTGTTTGCTACATTCAGAAAACAACGGATTAGGGAGCCAGTTTGACTAGTTTCACTTTCAGAAGTCAAATTAGCTGGACTAAGCACTCAAATCAAATCAAAGTAAAATATATTCCTAAAGCCCTTTTTACATCAGCAGATGTCACGAAGTGCTTATACAGAAACCCAGCCTAAAACCCCAAACAGCAAGCAATGCAGATGTAGTAGCACGGTGGCTAGGAAAAACTCCCTAGAAAGGCAGAAACCTAGGAAGAAACCTAGAGAGGAACCAGGCTCTGAGGGGTGGCCAGTCCTCTTCTAGCTGTTCCGGGTGTAGATTATAAGAGTACATGACCATTAAGGCCAGATCGTTCTTCAAGATGTTCAAACGTTCATAGATGACCAGCAGGGTCACATAATAATCACAGTGGTTGTAGAGGGTGCAACAGGTCAGCACCTCAGCAGTAAATGTCAGTTGGCTTTTCATAGAGGAGCATTCAGAGGTCGAGACAGCAGGTGTGGTAGAGAAGGAGAAAGAGAGGGAGGGAAGGAGGGAGAGACAGCAGGTGTGGTAGAGAAGGAGAAAGAGAGGGAGGGAAGGAGGGAGAGACAGCAGGTGTGGTAGAGAAGGAGAAAGAGAGGGAGGGAAGGAGGGAGAGACAGCAGGTGTGGTAGAGAAGGAGAAAGAGAGGGAGGGAAGGAGGGAGAGACAGCAGGTGTGGTAGAGAAGGAGAAAGAGAGGGAGGGAAGGAGGGAGAGACAGCAGGTGTGGTAGAGAAGGAGAAAGAGAGGGAGGGAAGGAGGGAGAGACAGCAGGTGTGGTAGAGAAGGAGAAAGAGAGGGAGGGAAGGAGGGAGAGAGAGAGAGAGGGAAAGGGTGAGGGAGGGTCAAATACAACAGGTCCGGGATAAGATAGTAAGTCCAGTAAACATGTCAGGGTTCCATAGCCGCATGTAGAACAGTTGAATCTGGAGCAGCAGCACGACAAGGTAGCATGTCTGGTGAACAGGTCAGGGTTCCATAGCCACACGCAAAAAAGCAGAAACTGGATCAGCAGCACGACCAGGTGGACTGGGGACAGGGCAAGCCAGGAGTCATCAGGCCAGGTTGTCTTGAGGCATGGTCCTATGGTTTAGGTCCTCCGGGAGGGGAGAGAGAGTTGTTGGGAGAATTAGAGGAAGCATACTTAAGTTCACACAGGACACCAGATAAGACAGGAGAATTTCACCAGATAGGATAGACCGACTCTAGCCACCCGGCACATAGACTATTGCAGTATAGATACTGGAGGCTGAGACGGGAGGGTCGGGGGACACTGTGGCTCTGTCTGATCACACCCCCGGGAGGGCCAACCAGGCAGGATACCCACTTTGCCAAAGCACAGCCCCCACACCACTAGAGGGATATCAACAGACCACCAACTTACTACCCTGAGACAAGGCTGAGTATAGCCCACGAAAGATCTCCTCCACTGACGAGCAAAACCGGAAAAGAAGATCACGTCAGTGACTCAACCCACTCAAGTCAAGTATAGCAAAAAAAGCCTGGAATGACGTGACACACCCCTCTGAAGGATGGCATGGAAGAGCACTAGTAAGCCAGTGACAGCCCCCGTAGTAGGGTCAGAGGCAGAGAATCCCAGTGGAGAGAGGGGAGCCGGCCAGGCAAAGACAGCAAGGGCAGTTTCGTCGCTCCAGTGCCTTGCCTTTCACCTTCGCATCCCTGGGCCAGACTACACTCTATCATAGGTCCTACTGAAGAGATGAGACTTCAGTAAATACTTAAAGGTCGAGACAGAGTCTGTGTCTCTCACATGGATAGGCAGACCAATCCATAAAAATTGAGCTTTATAAGAAAAAGCCCTGCTTCCAGCTGTTTGCTTACAAATTATAGGGACAATAAGGAGGCCTGTGTCTTGTGATCATAGCGTACATGTACAACAGGACCAAATCGGAGAGATAGGTCGGAGCAAGTCCATGTCATGCTTTGTAGGTTAGCAGTAAAACCTTTAAATCAGCCCCAGCCTTAACAGGAAGCCAGGCCAGCACTGGTTTAATATGATCAAATGTTTTGGTTCTAGTCAAGATTCTAGCAGCCGTATTTAGCACTAACTGAAATGTAATTAGTGCTTTATCCGGGTAGCTAGAGAGTAGAGCATTGCAGTAGTCTAATCTAGAAGTGACAAAAGCATAGATTCACTTTTTTGCATAATTTAACGAAGATGGAAAAAAGCTGTTCTTGAAAGGTTCTTGATATGTTTGTCAAAAGAGAGATCAAGGTCCAGAGTAACACCAAGGTCCTTCACAGTTTTATTTGAGACGACTGAACAACCATCAAGATTAATTGTCAGATCAAACAGCAGATGGCTATGTTTCTTGGGACTTAGAACTAGCATCTCTGTTTTGTCTGAGTTTAAAAGTTTAAAAAATGTGCCGCCATCCACTTCCTTATGTCTGAAACACAGGCTTCCATGGTAGGCAATTTTGGGGCTTCAACATGTTTTATCGAAATATACAGCTGTGTGTTGTCCGCATAGCAGTGAAAGTTGACATTGCATTTCCAAAAGACATTACCAAGAGGTAGAATATATAGTGAAAATAATAATGGTCCTAAAACAGAACCTTGAGGAACAATGAAACTTACAATTGATTTGTCACAGGACAAACCATCCACAGAGACTAACATATCTTTCCAACAGATAAGATCTAAACCAGGCAAGAACTTGTCCATGTAGACCAATTAGGGTTTCCAATCTCTCCAAAAGAATGTGGTGATCGATGGTGTCAAAAGCAGCACTAAGGTCTAGGAGCACAAGGACAGCTGCAGAGTCTTGGCCTGATGCCATTAAAAGGTTACTTTACCACCTTCACGAGTGCAGTCTCAGTACTATGATGGAAGGCAGTGAGTTGCTGCACAACAGCAACTCACACAACAGAGAGGAATGGGAGATTGTATATAGGCCGGGTCAAGGTTTCGCTTTTTCAGGAGAGGCTTTATTACTGCCACTTTTAGTGAGTTTGGTACACATCCGGAGGATAGGAAGCCGTTTATTATGTTCAACATAGGAGGGCTAAGCACACGAAGTAGCTCTTTCAGTAGTTTAGTTGGAATAGGGTCCAGTAGGCAGCTGTAAGGTTTAGAGGTCATGACTATTTTCGTGAACGTATCGAGAGATACAGGATTAACTTCTCTGGGATAGTTGGGACGCTAGCGTCCCAACTGACAAGCACCCCCAACCCCCCCCTCACTGATTAGCATCGCGTCACAATTAAATAGTAGCATCTAAATATCATTAAATCACAAGTCCAAGACACCAAATGAAAGATACAGATCTTGTGAATAAAGCCACCATTTCAGATTTTTAAAATGTTTTACAGGGAAGACAAAATATGTAAATCTATTAGCTAACCACGTTAGCAAAAGACACCACTTTTCTAACTCCATCAGTTTCTTACTCCATCAGGTGCTATCACCAATTCGACCAAATAAAGATATAAATAGCCACTAACCAAGAAAAAACTTAATCAGATGATAGTCTGATAACATATTTATTGTATAGCACAGGTTTTGTTAGAAAAATGTGCATATTTCAGGTATAAATCATAGTTTGCCATTGCAGCCACCATCACAAATCTCACCAAAGCGACTAGAATTACTACAGAGAGCAACGTGTATTACCAATTTACTCATCATAAAACATTTCTTAAAAATACACAGCGCATAGCAATGGAAAGACACAGATCTTGTGAATTCAGACAATATTTCAGATGTTCTAAGTGTTTTACAGCGAAAACACAATAAATCGTTATATTAGCATACCACATGTGCAAACGTTACCCGAGCATTGATTCAAGCCAAAGAGAGCGATAACGTTATCATCGCCAAAATATATTAATTTTTTCACTAACCTTCTCAGAATTCTTCCGATGACACTCCTGTAACATCATATTACAACATACATATAGAGTTTGTTCGAAAATGTGCATATTTAGCCACAAAAAACCGTGGTTATACAATGAGAATAGTAGCCAACCTGGGCTGAAAATTTTGTGCGCCATTTTGAACAGTGATCTAGCGTAATGAATAACTAATCATAAACTTTACAAAAAAATATAGGGTGGACAGCAATCGAAAGACAAATTAGTTCTTAATGCAATCGCTGAATTACATTTCTAAAATTATCCTTACTGTGCAATACAGGGTTCGCCAAGCGAAGCTACACAAAACAAAATGGCGGCTTATGCGTTTGACATTTTTCAACAGAATAACGATTTATCATCAAAAATAGTTCTTACTATGAGCTGATCTTCAATCAGAATCTTGGGCAATGTATCCTTTCTCCGGTCTAATCGTCTTTTGGTCGAAAGATGTCCTCTTGTCCTGTCGAAATGGCCACTAACGTTCGGCATGTACTGGAAACGTGACCAGCTCTTCAAAGTACGTCACAAAGAAATGCACTAAACGGATATAAATTGCTATAAAACGGTTTAAATTAACTACCTTATGATGTCTTTAACACCTATAACGAATAAAAACATGACCGGCGATATATAAGTGGCTAAACCAAAGCTTGGAAGGAGGCCAGTCCGACGACCACTCTGCGTCGAGCGCACTGTTGAAAAGGACGTTCTTTCCGCTCCAGGGTCTATTTATAGAGCCCGGATTGCGCAATCCACTCCATTCAAAATCTCCCCGCTTACTGACATCTAGAGGAAGGCGTAGGCAGTGTTTGTAGCATCATAGCATTCACAGGGACTTATGAACTGACCTGGGAGCAGGGGCCAAGATTTCTGAAATCTCACTCCCTGGCAGGAAAAGTGCTGTAGAATGAGTTCTGTTTCACTCAGAGACATAATTCCAACGGTTATAGAAACTAGAGAGTGTTTTCTATCCAATAATAACAATAATATGCATATTGTACGAGCAAGAATTGAGTAATAGGCAGTTTAATTTGGAGACTAATTTTCGCTAAGTCGAAACAGCACCCCCTATATCCCAGAGAGGTTAAAAGACTTGAGTGTCAGCATTGATCCTAGGTCCTGGCAGTTCTGTGCAGACTCTTCGATATTTCACGGTACTGTCTTTCCAAGCTAGTCGGAAGACTTCCAGTTTGGTGGAGTACCATTTCTGTTCAAAATTTCTGGAAGCTTGTTTCAGGGCTCAGGTATTTTCAGTATACCAGGGAGCTAATTTCTTGTGACAAATGTTTTTTGTTTTTAGAGGTGCGACTGTATCTAAGGTATTATGTAAGGTTAAATTTAGATCCTCATTTACAGTTGAAGTCGGAAGTTTACATAAACCTAAGCCAAAGAAATTTAAACTCAGATTTTCGCAATTCCTGTCATTTAATCATAGTAACATTTCCTGTCTTAGGTCAGATAGGATCACCACTTTATTTTAAGAATATAAAATGCCAGAATAATAGTAGAGAGAATTATTTATTTCAGCTTTTATTTCTTTCATCACATTCCAAGTGGGTCAGAAGTTTACATACACTCAATTAGTATTTGGTAGCATTGCCTTTAAATTGTTTAACTTGGGTCAAACGTTTTGGGAAGTCTTCCACAAGCTTCCCACAATAAGTTGGGTGAATTTTGGCCCATTCCCCCCAGTCAGGTTTGTAGGCCTCCTTGTTCGCGCACACTTTTTCAGTTCTGCCCACACATTTTCTATAGGATTGAGGTCAGGGCTTTGTTATGGCCACTCCGATACCTTGACTTTGTTGTCTTTAAGCCAATTTGCCACAGCTTTGGAAGTATGGTTGGGGTCATTGTCCATTTGGAAGACCCATTTGCGACCAAGCTATAACTTCCTGACTGATGTCTTGAGATGTTGCTTCAATATATCCACATAATTGTCCTACCTCATGATGCCATCTATTTTGTGAAGTGCACCAGTCCCTCCTGCAGCAAAGCACCCCAACAACATGATGCTGCCACCCCCGTGCTTCACGGTTGGGATGGTGTTCTTCGGCTTGCAAGTTTCCTCCAAACATAACGATGGCCATTATGGTCAAACAGTACTATTTTTGTTTTATCAAACCAGAGGACATTTCTCCAAAAAGTACAATTCTTTGTCCCCATGTGCGGTTGCAAACCGTAGTCTGGCTTTTTTATGGCGGTTTTGGAGCAGTGGATTCTTCCTTGCTGAGCGCCTTTCAGGTTATGTCGATATAGGACTCGTTTTACTGTGGATATATATACTTTTGTACCTGTTTCCTCCAGCATCTTCACAAGGTCATTTGATGTTGTTCTGGGAATGATTTGCACTTTTCCCACCAAAGTACCTTCATCTCTAGGAGACAGAACACGTCACCTTCCTCAGCGGTATGACGGCTGCGTGGTCCCATGGTGTTTATACTTGCGTACTATTGTGTGTACAGATGAACGTGGTACCTTCAGGCGTTTGGAAATTGCTCCCAAGGATGAACTAGACTTGTGGAGGTCTACAATTGTTTTTCTGAGGTCTTGGCTGATTTCTTTAGATTTTCCCATGATGTCAAGCAAAGAGGCACGGGATTTGAAGGTAGGCCTTGAAATACATCCACAGGTACACCTCCATTTGACTCAAATGATGTCAATTAGCCTGTCAGAAGCTTCTAAAGCCATGACATAATTTTCTGGAATTTTCCAAGCTGTTTAAAGGCCCAGTCAACTTAGTGTATGTAAACTTCTGACCCACTGGAATTGTGATACAGTGAATTATAAGTGAAATAATCTGTCTGTAAACAATTGTTGGAAAAACTACTTGTGTCATGCACAAAGTAGATGTCCCAACCGACTTGCCAAAACAGTAGTTTGTTAACAAGAAATTTGGGGAGTGGTTGAAAAATGTGTTTTAATGACTCCAACCTAAGTGTATGTAAACTTCTGACTTCAACTGTAGGTGGTTAACTGATTTTTGTACTCTGACATCCTTAGGTAGGTGGAGGGAGTCTGGAAGGGCATCTAGAAATCTTTGGGTTATCTGAGAATTTATAACGCAGCTTTTGGTAATCCTTGGTTGGGGTCTGATCAGAGTATTTGTTGCAAATTCAAAAGTAATAAGACGGTAGTCCAGGATTATGAGGAAAAACATTTATATCCACAATATGCATAGGTCCGGAGATATGTTGGACACAACCCACTGAGTCGATTGATGGCTCCGAAAGCCTTTTGGAGTGAGTCTGTGGACTTATCCATGTGAATATTGAAGTCACCAAAAATGTGAATATTATATGCCATGACTACAAGGTCCAATAGGGAATACAGGGAATTCAATGAGGAACTATGTATATGTGCATGTAAACAGTAGCTATAAAAAGTGATTGAGTAGGCTGCATAGATTTCATGACTAGAAGCTCAAAACATGAAATCACAGTCATTTTTTTTTTTGTAAATTTAAATTTGCTGTTGTAAATGTTAGCAACACCTCCGCCTTAGTGGGATGCATGGGTTTATGGTCACCCGTGTAACCAGGAGGAGAGGCCACATTTAACACAGTAAATTCATCAGGCTTGAGTCATGTTTCAGTCAGGCCAATCATATCAAGGTTATGATCAGTGATTAGTTCATTGACTATGACTGCCTTGAAAGTGAGGGATCTAACATTAAGTAGGCCTATTTTGAGATGTGAGATATTATCACAAAGTCTTTCAACAATAACATGAATGGAGGAGGTCTTTATTCCAGTGAGATTACTAAGGCGAACGCCACCATGTTTAGTTTTGCCCGGGCCTGGATGGAGGCACAGACGCGGTCTCAATGGGGAAAGCTGAGCTGACTACACTGATTGTGCTAGTGGCAGACTCCACTAAGCTGGCAGCCTGGATAACAGCCTGCTCCCTAGCCTGCACCCTATCTCATTGTGGAGCTAGAGGAGTTAGAGCCCTGTCTATGTTGGTAGATAACGTGAGAGCACCCCTTCAACTTGGATGGAGTCCGTCTCTCCTCAGCAGGCCAGGCTTGGTCCTGTTTGTGGGGGAGTCCCAGAAAGAGAGTTGGTTATCTACAAATTATATATTTTGGGAAGGGCAGAAAACTGTTTTCAACCAGCGATTGAGTTGTGCGAGTCTGCTTTAGAGCTCATCACTCCCCCTAACTGGGAGGGGGCCAGAGACATTTTCTCGATGCCAACACATCTTTCTAGCTACATTACATGCTGAAGTTATGTTGGGCTTGGTGACCTCTGACTTTTTCATCCTAACATCGTCAGAGCTGCTAACTCTCATGCATTGGCTTTGAGACACACGCATTTGACCCTATTCTCGCGGCTCTCCTCTTATATCTCACGCATTGAAGTACTGTCAGCGCATTCACTTTTCAACTGTGCTCCAAATCTTTTGAAATCAGAGCATCTGCCCCTGCAATTTAACATCACGAGCTGAACCTCTATCATTGTCCTGTCTTGCCACAGCACTGTGAACCGCGGCACATTTAAACTATTGTTCTAGTTATATAAAAGATCAAGCGGTGTTTTAAAGAAACGCCCCTCAAGATTAGTGGGGCTGAATGGAGAGAACATTCTCCACTGAGTTTATAAAACTGTAAAGAGAGCAGCACAGAGCGCTATTTTATGTACAATGTTGTCAACTAAATGAGGTTGCTGTTACTCCCGTCCCTATTATTGTAGAAGGCAGCCTTTTGACAGCATGTACTAAAGTCGATTTAATCCACACCTGCATTAGTCCACTCGTTTGGTGATTGGCATTTAGCCTGTGACAAAGAAAAGGCAGCAGACTGTTCTACAGTACCTCACTATTCATAAACACATCATACTTTGTCTATGTAGAGTAAAATGATGGCAAGAATCTTCAACTGGTAGGCATAAACCACCGGAATATTGATATTCATTAAATGTTTCTTGAAGGTTGGGTTATCTTGAGAAATGAATTGTTATAACAATAATATTTTCAAACACCAAGCATGTGGGAAACATAGATATGGGGTGGCCAAAACCCTCCTGGAGAGCAAGCAGGATTTTCTTCCATACCTGTTTTAAAGAGATAGTTCATCCAAATGACAAAATATTAAATATTGTGTCCTTACCTTAAAAGCAGTCTATGGACAAGCAGAATGCCATCAACCATTAATATTAACTTTTCCTGTGCAGAGCCTTGTTGTCACGATCGTCTTCGTGAGAGAGAGTGGACCAAGGCGCAGCGTGTGCAAAATACATCTCTTTTATTTTAGAGAAGGGAAAAACACGCAACGAACACAATTACAAAACGAAACAAACGATAGTGAAGCTAAAGACGTAAGTGCAAACACAAGCTACAAACGTACAACATAGACAATTACCCACAAACACCTAAAAGCCTATGGCTGCCTTAAATATGGCTCCCAATCAGAGACAACAATAAACAGCTGTCTCTGATTGAGAACCAAATCAGGCAACCATAGACTTTCCTAAACACCTACACTGAACACAACCCCATACATACTAAAAACCCCTTAAACAATACACACACCCTAAACTAGACAAAACACACAAAGACAACCCACCCCAACTCACGCCCTGACCAACTAAATAAATAAAAGAAAAAGGAACAATAGGTCAGGAACGTGACACTTGTAGTGGTATCACCCCCCAGCACGTGTCTCATACAACTTTCCACCTGAGAACAGGGATCAATCCCTGCTTCTAACCTTCCCACTGTTTCTAGCATTTGCCTGTCTCCCTATCTCATTTCATTACTGTCTGAATAAAGTGTCAAACCACCTAAAAAATATGTAAACTGTTTTTTGCATACTTTACATTTCACACCCCAAAAGTTGCAGAATTTTCAGTGTTCATTTGATATATTCAAATCATCCTGATTATACCTAATTTCCGCCCTGGTCATTAGCCTAAGCCATGTCAAAATACATAAGAAGGAAATTAGCCTTAAAACATTCTAGGGACAGTCTAGGGATTGTGCCATTGGGCAATAAAATTCACATAGCTAATCTCACTCAAAGCTTTCTTCAAAGTTGGCAGCCTTGACTAGTACCTGTATTTACTGGTGGCACAGACGCTGTATCATTCTTTCCCACACTTGCCTAACGATTGTGTCTGAAGCCAAGCTTGCAACTCGGCTATCCTCACCATAAGGAGATAGTTCTCCTGTATATTAAGAGTACAGCGACTGAAATGAGAGGGCATAATGTTACTTAGCTTTCTTTTTTTCAGTGCGGAGTAGGTCTTGCAGATCTATGTCCAGATAAAGCATCTGAGGTGAAAAATGTAATTTAAAAAAGTTGTGTGAGGACAAAACTAAGACCGTGGTAAACTTGTTTAAATACAGCATGAGTTGTTGATTCCACTCTACGTACAGATGAGAATAGCATTCACAGACATACTAAAGAGGTCTGGCTTCTTCTTGAAATGGTAAACTAGATTGCAAAGGATATGAAAAGGGTCAAATGTACTAATTTCCTTTAGTCTACTTCATTTTCTTTACTGAGAAAAAAGATAGTCAGGCCTGAAGTTAAATCACCACACCAGACTGATCACAGTCTCTGCTTGCTTAATGCAGTAAGAGTGTGCATTATTTATTAGGCCTTGAGTTCTGCACTGGGAGAAGCTCACAGTTAGTGTGCCGGTGTGTGAAGTCCATATGAACATCACCCTCAATGACACATAACCTAACTCTGTATGCTAACAGTGGTGCCCACAGCTGGCACTCCAAGGAACTGTGGCTCACTTCCCAAGGCTGAAGACTGATCATTACTTGCTTCATTGTACTGTAGGCCTACTTCAGGAGATTATGTTCTTTGCATAATCAATAGTTATATTTTTGCCACACACACACACACACACACACACACACACACACACACACACACACACACACACACACACACACACACACACACACACACACACACACACACACACACACACACACACACACAATTCAGTTGGAATCAGCCACAAGTATGTACATTAGCCTACACAACATGCCATAGCCTATAACACATATATTACATACTTTAGATATGGACAGGCAGCCTAATGGACAGGCAGCCTAATGGAGGGGCAGACTAACTAAGGAAGTGTCATCAAGATCTCCCACTAGATTAAACTGACACTTGCTATGTTTACAGTGCTTTTTTCAAGTAGCATATTATAATATTCAGTGAAAGAGGCTTGACAACAGATCTATTCCGATCAACATCTATATTGATTAGGATGACAATGATGAACCATGGGCCGTTCGCATTTGTGGAGACCGACAAATAACTTGTCAGCGGCGGTAGGCTATCAGGAGGAAGCAGGCAGTACGCGAGCAAATCACTGTTGCGCGTAATCTCATACTCGCCTGCTCATTTTAACTGGAAGTATTTTGTGTACTATTGTGAACGTCTATGTATCCGGGCATTTCACCGTGTATGCAAACTTTACAGAGCTAAAAGCACCCTCCACTCTCTTTGTCCACTGCAGCCCATTCTGCATGCGGAGCAGATCGGACGTGGAAATCGTATCCTTCGCTCAATCCAAGGAATATATTTTGAACATACGCGATACAGCAGCCGGAGGGCGTTCACTATCTGGACTGGAACAATGTTTCTCTTGCAGTATACAGGTATGTTAAAATGTACGCTTATTTCGTCCCTCAGTAGGCTACATTAACCTATATACCGCTGCCTCTGTACTGTTGTAGGTAGCGAGAGCGCACTCCGTTCCATTAACGTTGGTTCTGCATGACTCGCAGAATGAATGATAGTAAGACAATGACGATTTTAGAATAGAGTCCTGTTACTTATTTATTGACATCATACGGTCAGGAAGAAAAACTGAAATAGCCTACACTACGATAAGAGTGACGGAAGCAAGAAGACCGCGTGCGCAAATGGGCTAGCAGTCGTCCCCGGGGGTTGGCAGGGTTTGCTGGTCTATGGTTTGCTGAGACGCCTGGACACAACCCATATATATTCCATTCCATTTATCCTTATCGCAAATTATGGATGTAGATTGAATGGTGAAATGTCCATATATAGCTGAAACAGAACAACTACTAGTATGCACCTGAGCACACCTGACAAGCGAAAGTCTGGGACTGGCGCGTCATCCTAACCACTTGCATTTGTCTTAATAACCTTCTTTAACTTTGATTGAATCTGCCCTCGCACTTGGCATTTCTCACGTCATGTCTTTTTTCTATCATGACAAGTAAGTTGGACGACCACCAACCACAATGTTCACCTAGCTACATGTAACTGCCAAACTAATGGAAACACTTATTAAGTAAATGCCTAGCTGGCAATGAGGAATCGGCCCAGAAGCGGCCCTCTTCAGGTAGGCCGGAACTGATTGAATCGGCCCAGAAACTGGTTTTGGACTCGGCTGGAATCAAAATGAATGACTGCCCAGAATCGGTCCAAGTACATCGGTCCGTTTCTGTAGAAGCGGCCGGATGCACATTTTTATAGATGGATACAAAATTACCCGATTTAGTAATTTTAAATATGACTATTATACATTTTATACATACAAATTATACCCATCCACAAAAAAACATTTTGTCTCAGAGGAAACACCATACACCTGGTGTTAGCGTGTCAACGTGCCTAGTCTGCCACAGGAGTCGCTACAGTGCGATGGGACAAGGACGTCTCGGCTGGCAAAACCCTCCCCTAACTAGGACTACACCGGGCCAATTGTGCTTTGCCTCATGGATCTCCCATGCGCAGTCGGCACGGGTCTCGAACCAGCATCTGTAGAAATGCAGTTTGCACTGCCATGCAGTGTCTTAAACCGCTGGGAAGTTCCATCCATATAGTTTTTAATGCTTATCAATTGCTTTTTACAAAGTATCAAAATACAAAAATACTACACTGGACTTTTAAAGAATTTCATTTAAATGTTAATTCTATTTTTTGATCACAGAAACAATGAGGAAAATATGGAAAAATAAATAAATAATAAAATGTTAATTATATAAAGAAGCCTGTGTAATCATCTGCCAGAGAGTAGCCCCAATCGGCCCGAACCCCAAGTAATACATTTGGGCCAGATAACTCTCACCGGAATAGGCCCGAGTCCCAAGTAATATATACATTTGTGCCAGATAACTCTCACCGGAATCGGCCCGATCTCCAAGTAATAGATTTGGGCCAGATAACTCACACCGGAATCGACACGAGCTCAATTCCCGCATCCTAGGCATAAGTAATACTGCTGAAAGCGGCCCAGACTCTGGCCACATGACTTCGGCCGAGTCTGACTCTCAGCCGGAATTGGCCCAGATCCACTGTGCTAGCTGGGTGAGGGATACAAAGTATATTGAAAGCAGCTGCATCCATGGTTCCTGAGCTAATTAAGCAATTAACATCCCATCATGCTTAGGTCATGAACAGAAATGCTGGCAGGCCATTATTTTGGCTACCATGGTTATGCCCCATAGGATGACAGTGCCCCCATCCACAGGGCAGAGTGGTCACCGGATGGTTTGATGAGCATGTAAACAATGTAAACCATATGCCATGGCCATCTCAGTCACCAGATCTCAACACAATTGAACACTTATGGTAGATTCTGGATGGGCGCCTGAAAAAGCGTTTTCCACCACCACCCCTACCTGTCCCAGACCTGCTGTTTTCAACTCTTAATGATCGGCTATGAAAAGCCAACTGACATGTATTCCTGATTATTATTTGACCATGCTTGTCACTTATGAACATTTTGAACATCTTGGCCATGTTCTGTTATAATCTCCACCCGGCACAGCCAGAAGAGGACTGGCCACCCCTCATAGCCTGGTTCCTCTCTAGGTTTCTTCCTAGGTTTTGGCCTTTCTAGGGAGTTTTTCCTAGCCACCGTGCTTCTACACCTGCATTGCTTGCTGTTTGGGGTTTTAGGCTGGGTTTCTGTACAGCACTTCGAGATATTAGCTGATGTACGAAGGGCTATATAAAATCAACTTGATTTGATTTGATTTGATCAACAAAACATCAAATCAATTTTTTTGGTGGAAGAATGGTGCCGCATCCCTACAGAAGGTTAAGAGTTCACCGACTACCATGGACGAGCTCAGACTCCCTGCCTTTTTCATTACACTATGATCAGAGCCGGCTGCAGACAATGATCAGCTAGGGGAAAATCAGATTTACAACATTTTGATGCTATATTTATAATTACATAAAATATATGCAACGAATTTTTCAACCAGCAGGTTTCTGTGCCAATGCACCACACAACCAATAAGCAACGCATACCGACTTCGGGCGCTTCAACCTCATGGTTTGTGTTTTTAACACCAATAGACTATGTCAATCTTGACAAACAGAAAATACCCCCCCCCCCCCCCCCCCACCTTGTAGGCCTACCCAGTATTGAATGATTGGCTTGACAATCTCCAAATGTAATTCAACTTTTTGGTGTTTTGTAACAGATGTCGCTTTCCATTCATCAAATGACCGCTGCACAGTTTGGATGCTGGAATTATATTTTTGATGAACGTGCACAGGTAGCCTACAGGAGACATTTGAAGTAGCCTAATAAGATTCAAATGTGACTGGTTGTGTTTATGCCACACAGTAAAGGTAATACTTTTTAAGAGTTAAATGACAAATATTTAGGCTATATTGAAGTGTTAGGTTCTAGGTGGTGAGGAATAGCTGCTCGGATTGCAGAGGAGGCAGTGTGTTAAGCTTTCCTGAATAACTGGGCCTGCTGGGAGCATATGTGGCCACATTATTATAGGACGACTTGGGAGAATGATGATCAGCGACAGACAGCGCATCTCACTATTAGAAGTAAAAATACAGCCAGACTGGTCTGCTACTGTGCCTTTCTAGACCTAAACTGTCACGAGTAGACCCACAACTATTCCAAATGGAATAGTTAATCAAATGACATTTTCACTGCAGTGTACAGACTAGAATTGAGTACTCACTTGAAAACAATAATAAAAGGATTCATTGCATTGTGGTTGTGACATATACGATGGGAGTCAGGAAGCAGGTGCAGAAGGTAAGTTGAATGATCAGAAAAAGCATACAAATAAAACAGGAAAAGCGTACTGAACGTGAACAAACCTAATACTGCCTGATGACTAAGGCTACTGAGGGCCAAATAAAGGGAGAGTATTCAAGATGATAATGAGGTCCAGGTGAGCATAACGATGGGGAACAGGTGTGCGTGATGATGATTGCCAGGACCGGTGGTTAGTAGACCGGCGACGTCGAGCGCCGCAGCGGGAGTAGGCGTGACAGTGGTGTTATAGGCTAGTCTATGTCGGACATTTGTATTGTCCCTAAACAAATTAAATAGGGGAGCTTTTTGAGTTGCGTGTCTCATGTCTTCACTGTTCTTTCATGCTCAATGATATACCTAGCCTCTCCACTGCCTATCAGCTATTCCTCTTTGTTTTTGGGAATTTATATTGAAAATTGGTGCAGCTTTTAATTATTTTATGTGTGGTATGATTGCTAGTTTGCCTATTGCAGATCTGGACAATGTCACATGTGCTCCCTCTCCGGCCTCTAGGTCACCAGGCTGCTCCTTAGGGTGCATACCTGTCACCAGCGTTAGGCGCATAATGACACTCACCTGGACTCCATCACCTCCTTGATTACCTGCCCTTTATATGTCACTCCCTTTGGTTTCTTCCCCAGTCGTCATTATTCCTGTTTCATGTCGGTGCGCTGTTGGTGTTTCTTGTTTTGTTCATTTATTTATTAAATGTATTTACTCCCTGAACTCACTTCCCGACTCTCAGCGTACATCGTTACAGACAAACAATCCACCTACCACTATTGTCACTATGAATGGTAGATAGAGGGCCGGATAGACTGGTAGACTATATTGACCTGTAGTATAGTTAACGTGCGGAAAAGCGTTACGCATAAGGGTAGTACCAAAACTCCTTGATAGGGGAGGCGCATGCAAGCAGCTAAGGAAGTTTGGCTAGGAGGGAAGAAATGATCTAGTAAAACCTGCAAAAGGGTGAATTAGGGCCCTATAAAATGTATACTTGTTTTTTTGTTGCCTGATTCCATTTCTCTCAAATTTCGTTTTCTCCATTTTGTTTTTCCAGGTTTCCGCTCTCAAAAGCACTTACATTTTTTTTTATAAATAACTACATTGGATTTTCTAAGTGCGCAACAATACTTTAACCACATCAGGAGACCACTTTTGAGGGAAAAATTTGAGAAATGTAGATTTTTTGGGTAGAGTTACCCTTTAATTCCAGTGTGCACCTAGCAAGAGGCTGTTGTTTAGCAATGTTTTTGTAGGCACATGTGATGGTAGAGTCTGCAGAACAAATACCCAGTAGATTACTGCAAATAATCATGATATCATTTTACCAGGTATTTTTTATTTTATTTTTTACCTTTATTTAACTAGACAAGCCAGTTAAGAACAAATTCTTATTTACAATGAAGGCCAAACCCCTAACCCGAACAACGCTGGGCCAATTGTGCGCCGCTAGCACTGAGATGCAGTGCCTTACACCGTACCCAAACAGGCCGTGCGCCATCGTGTGCAAATTGATTATTATCCCCCCACACCAAACGCGATCACGACACGCAGGTTGAAATATCAAAACAAACTCTAAACCAATTATATTAATTTGGGGACAGGTCGAAAAGCATTAAACATGTATGGCAATTTAGCTAGCTAGCTTGCAGTTGCTAGCTAATTTGTCCTATTTAGCTAGCTAATTTGTCCTGGGATATAAATGTTGAGTTGTTATTTTACCTGAAATGCACAAGGTCCTCTACTCCAACAATTAATCCACACATAAAACGATCAACCGAATCGTTTCTAGTCATCTCTCCTCCTTCCAGGCTTTTTCTTCTTTGGACTTATGGCGATTGTCATAGTTACCACGACCGACCAAACTCAGTTCATCTTTAACCAATGAGGAGATGGCATGTGGGTATCTGCTTCTATAAACCAATGAGGAGATGGGAGAGGCAGGACTTGCACCGCTTTCAGTCTCACAAATAGAACTGACTTCTATTTTAGCCCATGGCAACGAAGACGCTCGTTGGCGCGCACGAGCAGTTTGGGTGCAATAATTGAATAACATGCATGTTTACATTTTTCTTGCAACGCTTGTGCACGCGGTCAGCATGTTAGACCACTGCGCCACTCGGGAGCCCAGGTAAGCATAGGCCAGAAGTGGGACCAAGTCATTGTTTTACAAGTCACAAGTAAGTCTCAAGTCTTAGCACTCAAGTCCCATGTCAAGTCCCAAGTCAAGACAGGCAAGTCCGAGTCAAGTCTCAAGTCAAGACCGACAAGTCCCAAGTCAAGTCTCAAGTCCTAAACTTTGGGTTTTGAGTCCTAAATAAGTCATAGTGTGCTCTTCACCAAATTGAATACCATTTCATATTTTTAACAACGGTAAGATTTAGTATATTAAATTTACGCAAATCATGAATGCTTTTAAAAATATATATATTTATTACTTTCCAAATAAACTTTATATTTCCATGGAAATACATGGGTAGCCATGAGAAAGACACATCAATATGACCAAAAAACAAAATATTGTAGTTCTCGTTCTCTCTCTCTCTATATACTGTATATATATATATATACTCTAGACACCTAAAACAATCCTGCCATAAAGTTACAATCATTTATTAAAAGGTACATCAAAACAACTGCTACTGAACTTCAAGTAGGACTACAATTTGAACACTGGCCTGAATGTCTGAGAAAAAAATACAGATCCCAAAGATGGGAGGTAAAACCTGAACATGGAGACTGTGTGTGTGTGTCTGTAATGCATAAACAGTTTCATTTCTTCTCTTATCTCAGTGCCCTATGATGCATTGCATTTGCAAAAGACCAAATTCCATAAAAGTCTGTCAGTCATTTGTGCACGATGAGGCCACAGTATGATGCCACCATGGCTGAAGACACGCTCCACCGGAGCACTGGAGGTACTACCATGACCCTGATGGCCACTCGAGAGAGTGAAGGAAGAGGCTTCATGTTCATTGCCCAGAACAAGAGGGCATTTTGTCCTTCGCATATGTCAAGGTAGTGACTTAGCTGTAGTGCTGGAGTGGTCCCAACAACCTTCTACTGTCTCTTACAGTATGCTGCAAACAGCCCTTCTTGTCCAAGACTATGGTCATCTCGCTCTTCCTCATCAACAAGAGGCACAGCTTGCTCAGTCCCTGCAGCATCTTGCAGAATCAGTTCTGGCAAAACATGTAAAAGCATAGCAGAAACAAAAAGGCCGGTATTAGAGTATTGGTGATGTTGCAGTCAATTGGATCAAATTATGAGAAAAACTTACATTAAACTCAATAATATACTTTCACTCTTTGTGCCACCTCCTCCTTGACCTCCTCCTTGACCAGCACATGTTGCTCCACCCACATCAGAGAAAAATCCGGATCCAAGGCAGCTGCTTTGAGGTAGTCTGGATCTAAAAAGGGGGCAGTGATTACATCTTGTGTCCTGGCCATTTTCACATTGATGAAGATTCCAAGAAATCTTTTGATCAGGGATGTCTGGAGACTTCTGACCAGGCCGCTCAGGAAATTGACTTGAGGCTTCTGCTGCTCCAGGTGGTGATTCAGGGACAGGACAGAGGGAACAACAGAACTGATTGTGACTATCTTCTCCCCCTGTGTCATATCTGTTGCTTCAAATGGCTTCATGATGTCCACCAACTCCTTCAACCTATTCCACTCCCGTACTGTGAACAACAACTCCTTGTGCCCAGCCTTTTCTAGAACATGACAGAGCTTTAGATGGTTACATTGGATAACTGCCTTCACTTGTCTCAGTGTTGAGTTCCATCTTGTGTTGACAGCAGCAGGGATGCCTCTTTCCCCAAATTCAGCCTCAAACACCTCTTTGAATGTTGTGCTTGTATGCAGCAGTGAGCAGATTTTTGATAACTTTGAAAGAGAAGGAGCCATCACTTTTGTTTCTTTCAAGCCATCTCCCACCACCAGCTGGAGAGTGTGGGCTGTTTGCTGGTCTTCCAGGGTTAGGACATTCCAGAGCTCTGTGTCATCAATGTGATCTTCGTCATGTACTTCATCTTCTTGTTCAATGGGAAAGCACACCGTGAATGCTTTTCTCATGTTGGCAGCATTGCCACTAATGATATAGTCCAATTTATCTTTAATGCTGTTCTCATCACATATGGCCTCAAATTGCTCACAGTGTGTGGGGCTTTGAAGTGGTCACAGGCCAAGAGGTTGGACTTGAGCTGTATCCTCTCTCCATCTTTCTCCATACAGTGTACAGTGACACCAAGGAACCCCTCATATTTTGGTCAGACCAAATGTCCACTGGGACTGAAACTTGGTCAGTGTTGCTCAACTGAGTTTTCAGTTTTGAACGTCTCTCTGTAGCGAGGTTCTCTACTTTTGATGTCAATGTTCTGTGACACACTGGGCTGTACTTACTGTCAACCACTGACAGAAAGTGACCAAAACTCTGGTTTTCCACAATAGATAGAGGCAAGGTGCAATCGATAACCAGGTCGGACAGTATTGCATTGTTGATAGCTTTCTGATGAGGATGATTCATGCTGTACTGCCCTACACGGCTCTCCATGAACTGTGAGATTGGAGACTGTTGTGGTTCACTTGTGACACTTTTTTAAATCTGGAATTGTTCAAATCTGTAAGAGGTAAGCATATAAAAAAAATGATTGAAAAGTTAAAAAAAAAAGTTTTTTTGGTGACTACAGCGTGGACTTTATTTCCGAAAATAATAATTTTGGGTATCATCTTTCCAAGGGCTCCATCTGAATTCACCCGCCATCTGCACTGCCGCGCAACCTTTTGTCTGCTGGCACAATTTGATTGGCTGCTGTCCGATTCAAACTGTAATCTGTTAAATGAAGAGTTGATGCGCTGCACACTTTTTAAAATATCATTTTTTATATTTGGGCTTGGGGGAGGTTATCAAGTCAGTTTGAGTCAAAAGGCTCAAGTCCAAATTAAGTCACAAGTCATTGGTGTTAAAGTCCAAGTCAAGTTGCAAGTCATCATATTTGTGACTCGAGTCCAAGTCATGTGACTCAAGTCCACACCTCTGGCATAGGCTACTTTGTAGTTGACATTGAATTGAAGTTAACATTTAATTGAAGTTAACATTTAATTGAGAAGGTTTTTGGGAAATCCTTTCCATCTACCAGAAGATTTTTCATTAGGGTCATCGCTAATGGCTACACAGTGGTAACTGCGCTTACCTCACTTATGCCCAATAAAAACAGTACCAGTGTTGGTGTTTCATTTACTGGAGAGTGAGACCAAATCATGGACACTGGACAGAGTGGAATCAAGTATAGCAAAAGGCAGTTTATTAAAGTCAAAGATATCTTGTCCGGCAGTTTAGCGTGACACGGACCTAGTCATATGGCTCGGAAAGAGTCAGCTGAAAAAGGGTAACCTAAACAGAGATTACAGCAGATTTTATACATGGAATAATGTAGGTAGAATCTCTTCGTGTTGGTCTTCTGACTGGTCCTGAAGAGTTGGAGGCGGGTCTGCTCTGGCCTTAGCAGTGGCCCCATTGGTGCACAGCAGAGTCCTCTGCTCTTGGCACCCGACCAGTAGAGATGGGAGTGAGGTGTGTGTGTTCGTGCGAGATGAAATATTGGTGTGTGTCTAGGAGTCATGAGATAAGGGGAACTGTGACTGGCCGTTACTATCTGGGGCTAGGGGGTTTCCTGATTAGAGGGATGTGAGCAATTTCTTAAGTCAGGCGGTTTGGTTTTGGCGCTCTATAACGGGTTTTGTGCGGTTAGCATCCTTGAGACACTGAAGAACCATTGTGTTGTGCAAGATCAGTCTTGTGCCTTGTCATGGGGTGTGTTGTGCAATCTTTTAATCCTATGGTCACAAGCAGATTCTAAAACCCTATGGCCTCTTGAATAATGCTTAATATATGTGCTTGATATAATGAGCTAGGTATATGAATATATGTATATATGACAAATCCCCCTCTTCACGTCTATTAGACGTGAACAATAGAAGCAACCAAACAATCTGGTAGAAACCAAATTTTTGAGTCCCCCTCTTCACGTCTTTTAAGACGTGAAAACTATAGCAGAGACAAAAATAAGGATATAACGAAAACAAGAAGCCCCCTCAAGTATGCAGCGAAGCGAGGTAAATGAGCAAGGACAAAAAGGAGACCACTCCAAGAACTACACCTGGAGTGGCCAATCACACATTAGTAACCAAAAAACAAGAAAATGTTAAACCCTCAGGTCCATCCCTCTATACAACCTGTACCAGGTGGGCTCGTCGCCACCCGGGAACTTCAAACCTTCACAACAGGGAGGACAAACATCACTTTTTATTCATTCGACAACATCAACTACAGCAAACCAAGGGTCCTCCTCTGTCAGCCCCACTCTCCTGCGAAAGCTTGATTCCGTATCAGCCTCTCCAACTGGAGCATCAAGCAACGGCATCATACCAGAGGCCCTTGCCACATCTGTAACAGACTTCTTCAAACAAGGTATGATACAGGCAGCACAGCACATGAGCATACGAAAAACAACAACTAGGGTCAGAAATCCAGTAATCATCATTGCAGTGTACTTACCAAACCAACCACCCAGCCAGGGGAACAGTCCACTCTCCTCCACACCTGCAAGACCCTTCATCTCCACCGATAACCTTGCCAACCCACTCAGAGCTTTTGAAATGCTCCCATCCGGACTAGTATTGTTAGGGACAAACGTCCAACACTGTTCTCCAAACATTTTACATACACCTCCCTGGTTGGCCAGAATCATGTCCAGTGCTAGTCTATTTTGTCTACTGGTTTGAGAGGTAGCATCCAATTGTTCAGCCATCCCCGTAAGTGCTGTGTGGGTGTAGTTAACAAATCGCTGTTAATTATAATAAATATAATTGATCCAGGCATTTTGTTTAGCATCAACAATAGCTGGGCCAATGATGGGCATCAGATGCCACAGACCATCATTTCTGTTTAATGCCTGGAATTCGTGGGGGACCCCTATTGGGACCCCCAACAGGTTGGTGTGGATGTTATCTGTACCCTCGGACCAAGGAGCGTCACGGTTCTGCCGTCTCCTGGTTTGGTCCCGAGCCTCTGTGTCATGTGCAGCTCCCAGGAGGTGGTTAGCTGTAGCCTCAATAATAGGCAATGGTGTTTATCAGACTGGCCAAAGCACATGTGCCCTGACAATCTCCTTTCAAAATGGGGGTCAACCGCCTGGCAGGTCCACACATCCACCATACATCAGCAACACCTCTAGTTAATAGTGACATTAGTGATGCAGGCAGTAGTAGGGAGCCTCCCATAGCCTATACCCCTACCTGTACCAGTGTTACAGCTGTAATAGCCCCCATATGCCTTAACTCCCCACGGTGCCTTCTGGGGAGGGACTTCTGGGAACACAAGACTCAGAGTTTTACACAGGGTTGAATTTGGCTTAAACTTTCCAATATGCACATCCAACCTTCCCCATTACTTAGGGCAAATGGGTGAGCAGCCAGAATAGGTCTGGCATGTCCACAGATCACACAGTCTTTTCTATTAAGTGTTTTGGCTGTGTATCTCATATAGGCCAACCACATATTTTCCCTTCCCTCATAACCAGTTTCAGTCCCCAATTGGTCACTATCTGAGATGTCTTTTACATTTATTACCTGTACCAGATTGGAGAGCTTAGGTGATGGCGTGGGACTTGGTCTTGAAGTGGTGGAGGAGGCCGGCTGAACCCTGGTCCGTTGGAACTGGTGGTGGTTCTGGCAGTACTGTGATGGTAACATCCCCATCGTATCCTAATCAGACAGCTCAGGACTACAAGCAGTCCTGTAAAGCCCCATCCTCTCCCAGAGAACACATCATCAGCCAGAGATCAAGCAACACTTTCACTTCTATGAACGTACACAGTGATGAAAGGGCGGGGTCAGGGATTTCTTCATTAAGGAGTTGATCCCCGAACTCTATTAGCAACGGTTCTTCTCCTTAACTCTGTGATCATTCGGCAGTGTCAGTGTGTCTCACCCTCCAAGTGCGATATGCCCCCAGGTCGGGTGAATCACCTTCTCCTTTAATTCACCTGTAATGCATAAAATCTTGGACATACAGGTTTGGTTAACAAACAGTTTCTCATTTGTTCTATCTGATTATATATTTAACTTCTATGCCTATTTGTTAGCTAGAAATTTTTAATTTTTAATTAGTTTATTATCCAATAGGCCCCATCCTATCCTAGACCACAATGTACCCCTCCCCCGTTTGATACCTGGCTCTGGCCAGGTATCAACCTTACCTACTCTAAATAATGACTTAGGTAAGATTAGTAAAATATTCTTATGTTCTACATTATAATATAGGAACGCACCTTTCATTTTCCACATGTCCAATTCTCCCTTGGGCTTGGCCGTCCATTCATATCTATCTTTTACCAATTATCTGTCAAGTGACTTATCTACTTTAAAATGTATCTGTGCTGCTTATATATGTTAACCCCTTTCTCTCCTATCTTATTTCACAGCCTACCTTGCTCATTTCCTGGTCCACCCTCCCCACTCAGCTCTCAAACCTTCAAGGTCTCAACAGTGCGGGGTAGACCCCTCTGTCTGCCTTTTTCTAATAATAGTCAATAACAACTATGTGTTCCTTTGCAATATTAACTAAGTGTCTCACTGTTTTGACTTTATCTGAAATCATGGATTTAAAAATAACAACATGTCTTATAATGTCAATCTCTAAAGTCCTTACATAACCTTAATAAACCTATCTCTATCCTATCAATAATCCTAAATCATCACATATGTCATATACCCCTGTCAATTTTAATACTATTTAAATAAAAAATCTTCTAATGGCCAAAACAAATGCTAACCATATAAAATCCTTTCTTTACTAATAAGCTCTCTCCCCCCAGGATCACTCCTTGTAACGATCGTCGTCATATTCCTCCTCCTCGGATGAGGAGGAGCATGGATCAGACCAACACGCAGCGAGGTATGTGGACATAATGATTTATTAGACAAACGACGAAACACAAAATAACACTTTAGAAAACAAAATAACAAAACGAACTAAACAGACCTAAACTTACGAACTTACATGAAACGAAGAACACACGAACAGGAACAGACAAACCGAAACAGTCCCGTGTGGTAACATGTACTGACACGGAAGACAACCACCCACAAACAAACAGTGAGAACAACCTACCTTAATATGACTCTCAATCAGAGGAAACGTCAAACACCTGCCTCTAATTGAGAGCCATACCAGGCAACCCAAAACCAACATAGAAACAGAAAACATAGACTGCCCACCCAAAACTCACGCCCTGACCAATAAACACATACCAAACAGAAAACAGGTCAGGAACGTGACAGAACCCCCCCCTCAAGGTGCGAACTCCGGGCGCACCCCTACAACTCAAGGGGAGGGTCTGGGTGGGCATCTGTCCGCGGTGGCGGCTCCGGCGGTGGACGAGGACACCACTCCACCACTGTCTTTGTCCCCCTCCTTAGCGTCCTTTGAGTGGCGACCCTCGCCCCCGACCATGGTCCAGGAACCTTCACTAAGGCCCCTCCTACATAGAGGAGACAGCTCAGGACAGAGAGGTAGCTCAGGACAGAGAGGTAGCTCAGGACAGAGAGGTAGCTCAGGACAGAGAGGTAGCTCAGGACAGAGAGGTAGCTCCGGACAGAGAGGTAGCTCCGGACAGAGAGGTAGCTCCGGACAGAGAGGTAGCTTAGGACAGAGGGACAACTCTGTACTAATGGCAGCTCCGGACTGAGTGGCAGCTCCGGACTGGGTGGCAGCTCCGGACTGAGTGGCAGCTCCGGACTGAGTGGCAGCTCCGGACTGAGTGGCAGCTCATGACTGAGTGGCAGCTCATGACTGAGTGGCAGCTCATGACTGGAGGTCAGCTCATGACTGGAGGGCAGCTCATGACTGGAGGGCAGCTCATGACTGAAGGGCAGCTCATGACTGTAGGGCAGCTCATGACTGTAGGGCAGCTCATGACTGTAGGGCAGCTCATGACTGTAGGGCAGCTCATGACTGTAGGGCAGCTCATGACTGTCTGGCGGTTCTGGCAGCTCCTGACTGGCTGGCGGCTCTGGCAGCTCCTGACTGGCTGGCGGCTCTGGCAGCTCCTGACTGGCTGGCGGCTCTGGCAGCTCCTGACTGGCTGGCGGCTCTGGCAGCTCCTGACTGACGGACGGCTCTAGCGGCTCCTGACTGACGGACGGCTCTAATGGCTCAGGCCAGACGGGCGGCTCTAATGGCTCGGGGCAGACGGATGGCTCAGAAGGCGCTGGGCAGACGGATGGCTCAGACGGCGTTGGGCAGACGGATGGCTCAGACGGCGTTGGGCAGACGGATGGCTCAGACGGCGTTGGGCAGACGGATGGCTCAGACGGCGCTGGGCAGACAGATGGCTCAGACGGCGCTGGGCAGACAGATGGCTCAGACGGCGCTGGGCAGACAGATGGCTCAGACGGTGCTGGGCAGACAGATGGCTCAGACGGTGCTGGGCAGACTAACAGTGCAGGCGACGTTGGGCAGACAGCCGACTCTGACCTGCTGAGGCGCACAGTAGGCCTGGTGCGTGGTGCCGAAACTGGAGGCACTGAGCTTGAGACACGCACCACAGGGAGAGTGCGTGGAGGAGGACCAGGGCTCTGGAGACGCACTGGAAGCCTGGTGCGTGGTGTAGGCACTGGTGGTACTGAGCTGGGGCGGGAAGGTGGCGCCGGATATACCGGACCGTGCAAGCGTACTGGCTCCTTTGAGCACTGAGCCTGCCCAACCTTACCTGGTTGCATGCTCCCCGTAGCCCGTCCAGTGCGGGGAGGTGGAATAACCCGCACTGGGCTGTGTTGGCGAACCGGGGACACCATGCGTAAGGCTGGTGCCATGTACACCGGCCCGAGGAGACGTACTGGAGGCCAGATATGTTGAGCCGGCTTCATGGCACTTGGCTCAATGCTCACTCTAGCCCGGCTAGTACGGGGAGGTGGAATAACCCGCACCGGGCTATGAACACGTACAGGAGACACCATGCGCTCTACTGCGTAACACGGTGTCTGCCCGTACTCTCGCTCTCCACGGTAAGCCCGGGAAGTTGGCGCAGGTCTCCTACCTGACTTCGCCACACTACCCTTTAGCCCCCCCCCAAGAAATTTTTGGGTTGTACTTGCGGGCTTCCAGCCTTGCTTCCGTGCTGCCTCCTCATATCGTCGCCTCTCCGCTTTAGATGCCTCCAGCTCCGCCTTGGGACGGCGACACTCCTCTGGCTCTGCCCAGGGTCCTTCTCCGTCCAGAATCTCTTCCCATGTCCAATCCTCCTTGACCCACTGCTGCTGTCGTTGCTGTCCGTTAACCCGCTGCTTGATCTGGGTTTGGTGGGTGGTTCTGTAACGATCGTCGTCATATTCCTCCTCCTCGGATGAGGAGGAGCATGGATCAGACCAACACGCAGCGAGGTATGTGGACATAATGATTTATTAGACAAACGACGAAACACAAAATAACACTTTAGAAAACAAAATAACAAAACGAACTAAACAGACCTAAACTTACGAACTTACATGAAACGAAGAACACACGAACAGGAACAGACAAACCGAAACAGTCCCGTGTGGTAACATGTACTGACACGGAAGACAACCACCCACAAACAAACAGTGAGAACAACCTACCTTAATATGACTCTCAATCAGAGGAAACGTCAAACACCTGCCTCTAATTGAGAGCCATACCAGGCAACCCAAAACCAACATAGAAACAGAAAACATAGACTGCCCACCCAAAACTCACGCCCTGACCAATAAACACATACCAAACAGAAAACAGGTCAGGAACGTGACACTCCTCTAAGAACTGAAACCTATTTCTTTACATTAAGAATTTAAATGCTTATGTATTTTCCTGCCCTATAGGCTTAAAATATCTCCTGTTCAAACCTCAATGTATCATATCTTCCCCCATTTATTATCGATGACAAATGGGATTTTTCTGCTATAATACCAAATCAATAACAGCCCATTCAAAACCGTCATAGCCAATGTTTAAAAACAGAATCCTGACTCCTCTGTGGTTAAAACTACAATTATGGTCAAGAGTTATAAACTCTATTATAATCAATTTACCTCAAAACTAGTATCCCAAATGACCACAAATTCATTATCCTCACTACATCCCCCCCGTGAGTGATCAAATCACAGGAAAATGCAATGAAAACAGGTCAAAAGGTTACACCTCCCCCTTACATTCGTGTTCCATACCATATCTAGACATATCAAAAGAACCCTTTATCTTAAAAAAGTCCCTTGTCTAAATAAAACTCAGAAAGTAAAACTCCTAATATTATCTTGTCTCTCGGAACACGGAAAACCCCTTAACCCAAACGTTTACCACAAAAACAAAACCTAATAATTATGATAATACCCTCAAATCATTCGTTTTAAATTTCCCCGATGTTTCATGTAACTCATTCACACAACTGTGATAAACGTGTACTGTCCCTTTAAAAATTCCCCGCCAGCCATACCAGTTTGCGAGCCGGTCATTGTTCACCATAATGAAAACAGATCACATTTAGAATACGTTTACTTATTGTTCGAATTCTCTGGTGTTACCTAAACAAAAACCAATAACTTTTAGCAACTTTTGAAAAGTAACTCAAAGCTATAATTCACACATTTTCCCTCTAAATGACACAACCAATTTTCTCTAGCATAATTTAATACGGCCACACCCGGTGGGGAAAGTACAAATTGTATCCCGTTCCTCCTATAATACCCAATGCTAAATTCAAAGTTGTGGTTAAATATATGGATTTGCCAATCATTATCAAATGTTAAATATACAGGTTTAGTAATTTTATCAAATAGATTAGTATAGTTCAAATAAAGATATTTGTTTACTAGCGCTCAACCTGTGTTCAGAACGCAGAGTACTTTCAACGAACTCTAAATCATTGTTGACTAACTGCAACAGGCAATAGTACGGGTTCGATAAACCAAACACAAATTATCCCAAAGGTTTGATCTTGGATAGAATTTACAACGGCAATCAACATCTCTTAATCAAAACCATACTGCCAGAAGTATAGAAAATAATTTACCTGAACAATGGCCGAATCCATTCGAGTAACGTAATCGTGTATTCCACCTAATGACGTTGTTTTACGTCGTTACAAAACAAATCATCCTGTGTCTAACAACGTACTCAGAATATTAGTTAGCCAATACAATACCAAAAATAACTGTCTTATTCATGCCTCTAGGCAAAACATCTAGTTACTCCAACTGAGTTTAGCAGCAAAACTATCGTATAAGTAAAATCAACTTCTCAACTTTCTCCACTCCAAAGTGTAAACTTACCATATACTTCGCTAAATTTATATCGCATGTTAGCCAATCCATAACAATAATAACATTAGTCTGTAAATTTAACCTAAATAAGTTATTAAATGTATTCTCTCTACTCCGAATTGGTTTTAAGTTTTTCTCTGTCACCAGCATTCAAACAGGCTCCCCGTCGGCTGGGAGACCGTTGAGTGCTGCAATACTGCCATCTTCTGTCCATTCTCTGTACAGCTCTCCACCCCCTCTATTCTAATATTCGTCTGATAATATGTGTAATGCGTTATCTAGGTTTAGTTAGTCTTCTACTATGTGGTGTTTATTTCTATCTTTGTATGCTTAGCCCGTCCTTGGTCGAAACCAGGGATGTATTCTTGGTGCTGACACAGACTTATCTCTTGTGTCTCACCCTCGCACACAAAGAGTTAATGAGTATTTGGTGATATCGTCGGGGGTGTGTTATCGGAATCTGTTCAGTGATTTATATAAGCATTTTCTAAAAATGATTCGGCAATATCCTTTTGGAACAATATATTAGTAAATTCAAGCGGTTCTATAACAATTGTCAGAATAATTTTAGCACTTTGGGAAATACCAACAGCACAAAGAGGGAAAAAGCAAAGTCAGCATTCAGCACGGCGGCTGGTATGAGCAGTATTTGGGCTCAGCGGCCGTCAATATTACCCCGCTTATGTATTTTCGGTATGGCTATTCCCTAACAAATATTTTCTCTGAATTGGTCACAAATGCATCCCCAGTCACAAAATAGTGGAACGTCAAATCCGGTTATACTAATCCTACCTGAATTCACCTCATTCACAACTTATTTAAAATAGGACGGTTTTCTATGCAGATTTCAGTTCATTTAATTCATGTGGTTAATAAATGCTTAGGTACCCACATATAACTTTAAAGATCCACATAGGATTGGTCAGATGTTCACACAGAACATAATCAAAAGGTTACTCACACAGAGTCAACCTAACCCGCTCACACAAAACTGGTCCAATGTTCACACAGAACATAATCAAAAGGTTACCCACACAGAGTCAACCTAACCCGCTCACACAGAACGGTATACAAATAAACAAAATACTCACACAGAGTAATCCTAACCCGCTCACACAGAACGGTATAAAAAGAAACAAAATACTCACACAGAGTAATCCTAACCCGCTCACACAGAACGGTATAAAAATAATCAAAATACTCACACAGAGTAATCCTAACCCGCTCACACAGAACGGTATAAAAATAAACAAAATACTCACACAGAGTAATCCTAACCCGCTCACACAGAACGGTATAAAAATAAACAAAATACTCACACAGAGTAATCCTAACCCGCTCACACAGAACGGTATAAAAATAAACAAAATACTCACACAGAGTAATCCTAACCCGCTCACACAGAACGGTATAAAAATAAACAAAATACTCACACAGAGTAATCCTAACCCGCTCACACAGAACGGTATAAAAATAATACCTAGTGATATAAAAATGTTCACACAGAACACACAGTCACCCTGGCCCCTCACCCCCACAGACCGCACCAATCCCCACTGTGATCAATTCAGTGTCAGGACGGTCTATCTATTCAGCACAAGATATCTTTTGAACTATGCCTACAACAGTTTAGTAACAATTTAGCAACGATTCATACTCACACTCAGTACTACTGATAAAAAATTTGGTCATACTAAAATACAATATGCAGATTTTGATTTAACAGGCTCTGCTTACCTTTTAGTTGAGCGCTCTGATCAGTTTCCTGAAGCAAGTCGAATGGTTGAAGATCTCCTGGACTGCAGGTCACTCTTCCGTCTGATTTGCGCTCAATGATTTGTCTCCTCTCACACCAACTTGTCATAGATCGAAATCAGATGAGAAAACCATCCTCTGCTACCAAGTTTTGTTGGTGTTTCATTTACTGGAGAGTGAGACCAAATCATGGACACTGGACAGAGTGGAATCAAGTATAGCAAAAGGCAGTTTATTAAAGTCAAAGATATCTTGTCCGGCAGTTTAGCGTGACACGGACCTAGTCATATGGCTCGGAAAGAGTCAGCTGAAAAAGGGTAACCTAAACAGAGATTACAGCAGATTTTATACATGGAATAATGTAGGTAGAATCTCTTCGTGTTGGTCTTCTGACTGGTCCTGAAGAGTTGGAGGCGGGTCTGCTCTGGCCTTAGCAGTGGCCCCATTGGTGCACAGCAGAGTCCTCTGCTCTTGGCACCCGACCAGTAGAGATGGGAGTGAGGTGTGTGTGTTCGTGCGAGATGAAATATTGGTGTGTGTCTAGGAGTCATGAGATAAGGGGAACTGTGACTGGCCGTTACTATCTGGGGCTAGGGGGTTTCCTGATTAGAGGGATGTGAGCAATTTCTTAAGTCAGGCGGTTTGGTTTTGGCGCTCTATAACGGGTTTTGTGCGGTTAGCATCCTTGAGACACTGAAGAACCATTGTGTTGTGCAAGATCAGTCTTGTGCCTTGTCATGGGGTGTGTTGTGCAATCTTTTAATCCTATGGTCACAAGCAGATTCTAAAACCCTATGGCCTCTTGAATAATGCTTAATATATGTGCTTGATATAATGAGCTAGGTATATGAATATATGTATATATGACACCAGTGCTGAGCAATTAATCAACATTTAGTTTTTTGGGGTGTTATTAAACAACTAATTGACCGACGTTGGTTCAATTACTTGAATAAAATTTAGTTCGTTTTTTTGTTGAGCTCATCGTGCTGTTTCTCTAGAGAGAAATCAAATAATTAATGAAAGAAATCAAGTCAAGAACTATGTGGGACTCAGGGCTTGTCATGCTGGTATCAATGATTCGTGAATGCGTAATCGTTTTTTTTATTATGCCCAAATTACGGCGTGCTGTGTAAAGGCACGGGGACGAAGACCAAACAAACACGTAACAAAACACAGGGTTGAAACCCAAAACAAAAGAGGGAGGAGTACCTCGAATAAATAACACACGCGCACAATGATTAACACACGGGACGAGACCCGTAATCATCTGCGCAATCCACAATGGCACGAAGGCCAAACACACAACACAGACACTCACACGCACAAAGTAACAATAATTGTTAAGACCATGATGAACAAAGGGCACATATATACAAATACAATCAGTGGGAATAGGGGCCAGGTGTGCGCAATGAAAGTTCCAGAGGGATCTGTGACAGTACCCCTCCCCTGACGTGCTGCACGAGCAGCGCAACGACACCAGTCTCGAGGGCTATCACAGGAACGCAGTGTGGGTTGATCAGAACCCGATGCAGCTGCCGAAATTGCGTAGTCGTCGGACGGGCCAGTTGCCGATGTTGCTGCGGTGTCAGATGGACCAGTAGCAGTGGCGTCGGACGGACCGGTTGTAGCTGCTGAAGTTACGTCGTTGGACAGACCCGTTGTGGCGAAGTCGGACGACCCAGTTGCAGCTGCCGAAGTTGCGACGGCGCCGGACGGACCAGTCACGCTGTCTCCCTTAATGGTCGATTATTCTGTCACGCTGGTATCAATGATTCGGGAGACAGGCGCAGGAATGCGTAAGAGGGTTTTTTATTATGCCCAAATTACGGCGTGCTGTGTAAAGGCACGGGGACGAAGACCAAACAAACACGTAACAAAACACAGGGTGGAAACCCAAAACAAAAGAGCGAGGAATACATCAAATAAATAACACACGCACACAATGATTAACACATAGGACGAGAGACAGTTCGTGAAAGTATGCCTACTCTACTTTGGAGAACTAGTAAATTGATTTTGTTAGACAGCTCTGCAGTAGGCTTAGGCAGGCAAGCTAAAAAGGATGACAAAAGACAGTACAGTATGCGGAGCACATAATGTATATTTTTTATTTTATTTTTTAATTTCACCTTTATTTAACCAGGTAGGCTAGTTGAGAACAAGTTCTCATTTACAACTGCGACCTGGCCAAGATAAAGCAAAGCAGTGCGACACAAACAACAACACAGAGTTACACATGGAATAAACAAGCGTACAGTCAATAACACAATAGAAAAAAAAGTCTATATACAGTGTGTGCAAACGGCTTGAGGAGGTAAGGCAATAAATAGGCCATAGTAGCGAAGTAATTACAATTTAGCAAATTAACACTGGAGTGATAGATGAGCAGATGATGATGTGCAGATGATGATGTGCAAGTAGAAATACTGGTGTGCAAAAGAGCAGAAAAGTAAATAAAAACAATATGGGGATGAGGTAGGTAGATTGGATGGGCTATTTACAGATGGGCTATGTACAGCTTCAGCGATCGGTTAGATGGCTTGACTGGCTGATTGCTACTGCCTGAGCAGAGATGACATGATTACTTTTCAGGAATTAAAAATAATAAAGTCATCAAACAAAAACTAAGTAATATACACAACTGAAATATTGTTTTATTTCATAGTCATTTCCTATTGTTCTATTGATGTCTACCCAATGTGGACCTGACAGAGACAATGGAATATTTTCATTGTTTTGTAATTGAATGTTCACTAATTTTGGCTTTGGAATTTCCATGAAAAAGATCTAAAACCATAGTAACGTCATTATTTCATTATGCATTTAATGTTTAAAAAAATAATCGAAACTGAAAAACCGCCATACATTTTTTAATAATCCAATTGAAACCAAACCGACCTCAAAAAACACTAATCGCTCAACACTATAGACAACCCTCCCCTATTTTGGACCCCCCCCCCCCCACCCCAGTAAATGTCAAACTGTCCCTAACACCTTCTGATTACAGTAGCCTATTTCAGAGCAGTGAGACCATAAACAAAGTTATTTTTATATTGAATTTAACAGCATTGTCCTGGCGACTAGTGCTTGCTATTGAAGTGCCATTTTCATTATGAAATCCAATTTGGTAGCTTTTTTTATCTGACATGTCACAGCAAATTTAATGTTTCTCTGTTCTCAGATATGGGATTATGGCATTTATTGGGGAAATTGGGTTATTAATGGTGTGCATGTTGGTAATAGTTGCACTAACATATTTTTCCTTTTCATTTATTCACTTCTTTACCTCTGACACAGCTGCTGCTCAATGGAACATTTTCTCACAGTCACAGTGTAATTACAGTTAGTGCTATCCATGATCCTTGGGACGTCCCTACCCTAAACCATAACCCTAATCTTAACCCCTACCCTTACCCTAACCAAAACTCTTACCTAACCTTAACCCTTACCTTATCCGTGTTAAATGTCAACTTCAATGGGGTGATGTCCAAGTTGGGATGACCCAAGGATTCCGTTTAAACTTTTACGTGTAATTACCGGGGCAGCATATTCAGCCTTCAAATTAACATGCTTTCTCTGCTTCACTCTTGCACTCTGTCTCGGCTGTTGTCAAGTTTTTAGCCTCCGCTATTTCTGACCATATGGAATTTACTCAACATCTCTCACAACCTTTCAATTGTGGAAAGTGAAGAGTAATTGCAGAGTTGGCATGTAATCAGAGATGAGTGGAAAACCTTCAGTCATCAATTATGAAAGGAAAACATTTTTTAGATGGAGCAGCCAGTAGTCCAAACAACTTCAGATTTATGCAAATATGGTACTGTAGCCTACAAATAGGTTGTGACTTGTGAGCAGTTTTTTTGTCCTTTGCTATATTTGAGGTTTCCAGTCTTTCTTAAGGAATATCAATGGAATAACTGTATTATAATGTATTCAAAAAAGTATTCAAAAATGACTTACCACAGGATCTATCTTTTTTAATTTATGTGTACTTACATACTTGTAACGATGCTTATTTATTTTTGCCCACATTGTTACCTAATTAGAGTGACAGAATAGCCTATAGGCAATAGGAAATAGCCTATTGCTTGCTCCCACCTCCTCCTGTGGCCAGGGCACAAACAGCTAGTGAGCATCTGTCAATTACCTTGTACCCTGCACATTGACTCGGTACTGGTACCCCCGTGTATATAGCCACGTTATCGTTACTCATTGTGTATTTATTCATTGTGTTATTATCTTTATTTCTATATATTATTTCTCTTTCTTTAACTCTGCATTGTTGGGAAGGGCCCGTAAGTAAACATTTCACTGTTAGTCTACACCTGTTGTCTACGAAGCACCTGACAAATAATGTGATTTTGATTTGTCTGAGTGAATCAAGGTTGATTAATCTAGTGAGCATCTGTCTGAGTGAATCAAGGTAGATTCATCTAGTGAGCCTCTGTCAGAGTAAATCAAGGTTGATTCATCTAGTGAGCCTCTGTCAGAGTAAATCAAGGTTGATTCATCTTGTGAGCATCTGTCTGAGTGAATCAAGGTTAATTCATCTATTGAGTGGCTGTGAAATCAAATCAAAATCAAATTGTATTTGTCACATGCACCGAATACAACAGGTGTAGAACTTACTGTAAAATGCTTACTTACAAGCCCTTAACCAACAATGCAGTTTTAAGAAAGTAAGAGTTAAAAAATATTTACTAAATAAACTAAAGTAAAAATATAAAATAACACAAAAAAATAACAATAGCAAGGCTATATACAGGGTGTACCGGTACCGAGTCAATGTGCGGGGGTACAGGTTAGTCGAGGTAATTGAGGTAGGGGTAAAAATGCAAATAGTCTGGGTAGCCATTTGATTAATTGTTCAGCAGTCTTATAGCTTGGGGGTAGAAGCTGTTAAGGAGCCTTTTGGACCTAGACTTGGCGCTCCGGTACCACTTGCTGTGCGATAGAAGACAGAACAGTCTATGACTTGGGGGGCTGGAGTCTTTGACACTGCCTAGTATACAGTGGTTCGTCCTTTAAAAGTTGCAGCGTACTGCAGCACAGCTTGCGTGGTACCGCAGAATTCTATGGCACGTTATTTAAGTGCCAACCCCTGGTACCATTAATACAAGTTAATGCTAGTTTTACCACCAGAGGACATTTTTGAGAAGCATTTGATAGCCTTCAATAGTGACAGTACTAGAGAATTTAAAACCTTTTTTTTAAAGAACATAGTATATGGGACTGATTTTAAGACATTTTGCTTAATTAATGGCTATTATAATACTGTACATGGTGTCCAGGTCAGGATAACCAAAACGTTTCTTTATTAAAGACTATCAGCAAGAATGTTTGTACTTATTTATTTTGATAGAAAGCCATGAATGAGTGAGTCACTCAGCTTTATGTAGGTGCCGCTATATGACTGTGCCATCAACTTGATAATATTTAACGATATTTTGGAGGTTATTTCTTTTCCAAAAAAATGAAAGTAAGCGATTGTAATCTGAATAAAAGGTCAAAATAATATTTGTAAAGACCAAAACATTTGTTTATGTTTTTAGAGGGATAGAAACGCTGGGCCAATTGTGCGCCGCCCTATGGGACTCCCAATCACGGTCGGATGTGATACATAATAGTAGATACAGCTGGAGAACTGCAAGACAATCCCATTGTGTGCCACTCGGGAGCCATGACCAATATGACCAATATATATTGTCCTGCTAAAAACAGGGTTCATTCTATATCTATGAGAATATCCAAGGGGCTTTTATATAATTCTAAATTAATAATAATATTTTGGAGATTATTTTGTTTTCAAAGAACGTAAAATTAGCGGGAAAAAGGCCATTCTTGAACATGGGGTGAGACATTGTTACTAATTTGTAAATAAAGCCAGTTTGTTACTTAGAATGATATATTGCTGTTTTTAGAGGGAGAGAAACCAAAAACCTACAGTCATCTCATGGGTCTACCAGTCAAGGCCAGCACGGGTATTGAACCAGCATCTGTAACAACACAGCTTGCACTGCTATGCAGTGTCTTAGACCGTTGCGTCACTCAGGCGCTGTACAACGTGACCGATCGGGAGTGGGCTACACTACAACAGTAAGAGCAAAATAATCCTAACAAAATAAGATAATAAAAACCTTAGTGTAACAACAGTTTTAGTAAGTAATACTGAAGTTGTGCACAATTATCAGTTTCTATTTCGGTTTATTTCGCCCATTCATTGTCAGTTAGAGACACAGTAGACCCAAAAGCATAATCAGTGCTGTAACTCCCCCTTGCTTTGATCTGGAGCAATGAAGTGGTGACGCAAGGTACTGTACTAAACCTAAAATGACCTCTAAGTACCGCAGTATAATGACAAAACCTTTAGTGGAGCAACCACTGTAGAGGTCCTGGATGGCAGTAAGCTTGGCGCTAGTGATGTACTGGGCCGTACGCACTACCCTCTGGAGCACCTCACGGTCGGATGCCGATAAGTCGCCATACCAGGCGGTGATGCAACTGGTCAGGATGCTCTTGATGGTGGAGCTGTAGAACTTTTTGAGGATCTGGGGAGTCATTCCAAATCTTGTCATTCTCCTGAGGGGGAAAAAACATCGTCGTGCCCTCTTCACGACTGTCTTGGTGTGTTTGGACCATGATAGTTTGTTGGTGATGTGGACACCAAGGAACTTGAAGCTCTCGACCCTCTCCACTACAGCCCGTCGATATGAATGGGGGCGTGTTCGGCCCTTGTTTTCCTGTAGTCCACTATCAGATCCTTTGTCTTGCTCATGTTGAGGGAGAGGTTGTTGTCCTGGCACCACACTGCCAGGTCTCAGACCTCCTCCCTATAGGCTGTCTCATTGTTGTCTGTGATCAGGCCTACCACCGTGTCGTCAGCAAACTTAATGACGGTGTTGGAGTCTTGCATGGCCACGCAGTCGTGGGTGAACAGGGAGTACAGGAGGGGACTAAGCACGCACCCCTGAGGGGCCCCAGTGTTGAGGATCAGAGTGGCAGATGTGTTTTTGCCTACCCTTACCACCTGGGGGCGGCCCGTCAGGAAATCCAGGATCCAGTTGCAGAGGGAGGTGTTTAGTCCCAGGGTCCTTAGCTTAGTGATGAGCTTTGTGGGCGCTATGGTGTTGAACACTGAGCTGTAGTCAATGAACAGCATTCTCACATAGGTGTTCCTTTTGTCCAGGTGGGAAAGAGCAGTGTGGAGTGCAATTGAGATTGAGTCATCAGTGGATCTGTTGGGGCGGTATGCGAATTGGAGTGGGTCTAGGGTTTCTGTGTGATGGTGTTGATGTGAGCCATGACCAGCCTTTCAAAGCACTTCATGGCTACAAACGTGAGTGCTACAGGGCGGTAGTCACTTAGGCAGGTTACCTTAGTGTTCTTGGGCACAGGGACTATGGTGGTCTGCTTGAAACATGCAGGTATTACAGACTTGGTCAGGGAGAGGTCCAAAATGTCAGTGAAGACACTTGCCAGTTTGTCCGTGCATGCCCTGAGTACACGTCCTGGTAATTTGTCTGGCCCCGTGGTCTTGTGAATGCTGACCTGTTTAAAGGTCTTACTCACATCGGCTATGGAGAGCATTATCAAACAGTCGCCCGGAACAGCTGGTGCTCTCATGCATGCTTCAGTGTTGCTTGCCTCAAAGTGAGCATTAACTTCTAGTTCCTCCCAAACCCGGATCCGGGAGCACCCCCATCAGTAAAAAAGCTGACTAGCATAGCCTAGCATAGCGTCACAAGTAAATACTAGCATCTAAATATCATTAAATCACAAGTCCAAGACACCAGATGAAAGATACACATCTTGTGAATCCAGCCATCATTTCTGATTTTTAAAATGTTTTACAGGGAAGACACAATATGTAAATCTATTAGCTAACCACGTTAGCAAAAGACACCACTTTTTTTTACTCCACCATTTTTTTACTGCATCAGTAGCTATCACAAATTCGACAAAATAAAGATATAAATATCCACTAACCAAGAAACAACTTCATCAGATGACAGTCTGATAACATATTTATTGTATAGCATATGTTTTGTTAGAAAAATGTGCATATTTCAGGTATAAATCATAGTTTACCATTGCAGCCACCATCACAACTCTCACCAAAGCAACTAGAATAACTACAGAGACCATCGTGTATTACCTAAATACTCATCATAAAACATTTCTTAAAAATACACAGCGTACAGCAAATGAAAGACACAGATCTTGTGAATCCAGCCAATATTTCAGATTTTCTAAGTGTTTTACAGCGAAAACACAATATAGCATTATATTAGCTTACCACAATAGCCAGAAACACAACACCATTTACCAGCAGCAAAGGTTAGCGATCGTAACAAACAGGCAAAAGATATATAATTTTTGACTAACCTTGATATTCTTCATCAGATGACAGTCCTGTAACATCATATTACACAATGCATATAGGGTTTGTTCGAAAATGTGCATATTTAGCGGCACAAATCGTGGTTATACAATGTGATTAGTGGCCAAAACTTCAAGCAATCTGTCCGGCGCCATCTTGGAGAGGCACCTATTCTAATCGATAAGTAATCATAAACTTGACTAAAAAAATACAGGTTGGACAGCAAATGAAAGATACATTAGTTCTTAATGCAACCGCTGTGTTAGATTTTTAAAATTAACGTTACTGCGCAATACAGCGTGCGCTAAAGCGAGACCGCACCGAAATTCATGGCGGAATTATTATTTGACATTTGTCAACATAAATACGAATTAACAGCATAAAGACTGCTTACTATTTGCTGAGCTTCCATCAGAATCTTGGGCAAGGTGTCCTTTCTCCAGAACAATCGTCTTTTGGTTGAAAGATGTCCTCTTCTCCTGTAGAAATAGCAGCTAATGATAGCCATCCACTGGAGAGGTGTCCAACTCGTGATAGCGCGTCACAAAGAAATCCCAGAAAATCGCAATAAACTGATATAAACTGCTATAAGTCGGTTTAAATTAACTACCTTATGATGTCTTTAACACCTATAACGAATAAAAACATGACCGGAGATATAGAACTGCTAAAACGAAAGCTTTTGCAGGACGCCATTGTGATGTCCCTCTTTGCGCCAGGCGCCCCGTTGAAAAGAACGGTACTTCCGTTCCATGAGCTTTTATAGTGGCCCAGATGGTGCAATCCACTCCATTCAAATTCTCACCGCTTACTGACATCTAGAGGAAGGCGTATGCAGTGCATGTAGCCCCATAGCTTACATGGGGACTTATAAACTGACCCTAGAACAGGGACCTCGATTTCAGAAATCTCACTTCCTGACAGGAAATGTGCTGCAGAATGAGTTCTGTTTCACTCAGAGAAATAATTCAAACGGTTTTAGAAACTAGAGAGTGTTTTCTATCCAATAGTAATAATAATATGCATATTGTACGAGCAAGAACTGAGTAAGAGGCAGTTTAATTTGGGAACGAATTTTTACAAAGTCGAATGGCGCCCCCCTATTGACAAAAGGTTTTAAAGGCATTTACTTCGTCTGGTAAGCTCGCGTCACTGGGCAACTCACGGCTGGTTTTCCCCTTGTAGTCCGTAATAGTTTGCAAGCACTGCCACATCCGACGAGCATCAGAACCGGTGAAGTAGGATTCAATCTTAGTCCTATATGGATGCTTTGCCTGTTTGATGTTTCGTCGGAGGGCATAGTAGGATTTCTTATAATTGTCCGGATTACTGTCCCACTCCTTATAAGCAGCAGCTCTAGCCTTTAGCTTGGTGTGGATGTTGCCTGTAATCCATTGCTTCTGGTTGGGATATGTACGTATGGTCACTGTGGGGATGACGTCATCGATGCACCTATTGATGAAGCCGGTGACTGAGGTGGTATACTCCTCAATGCCATCGGATGAATCTCGGAGCATATTCCAGTCTGTGCTAGCAAAACAGTCCTGTAGTTTTGCATCCGCTTCGTCTGACCACTTTTGTATTGAGTGAGTCACTGGTACTTCCAGCTTTAGTTTTTGCTTGAGTGAATCGAGGTTGATTCATCTTGTAAGCATCTGACTGAGTAAATCAAAGTTGATTGCGCCCTCTGAACACGATGAAGAAAAGGTCCACCATGCACTCTGACAGCCATTTACCTTCATACTGTACAGCTCCCCACTGATCAATGGGGAGGGTATCTGTAGATTCCTCATAATGGAGTGAGAAGGAGAGAAAGGGAGGGAGCCATATGAATTTGAGGAGCAATGAGAACGAGAGTGCTGCAGAGAGACAGAGCGTGTTTCAGAAAGATCTTTCTGATTTGAGTTCACTGTGGCCCTAGGATAATGTTGCTGTGGAATACATGGGGAAGACGGAATGCAGAGAGAAACATTGTAAAATATGAGGAGATTTGGCAGCTTCGGGACATTGTCCTTTTTTAATGTGGAGACTGAGGTTCAATTTTGCTAACGATTCAGCAGAAAGTGTACTTGCTGTAGTCATGGCTTTAGGGAAAAGAGAATCAGCATATTGAAATATGAGTCAGAGATAAAGAAAGCTCTTTCTCTGTGGATACCTCTAGCAGTGTGTGGGAACAGGGGTTTCAGGGGTGTACACTGCTGAAGGGGTGTAAAGCACAATCCTCCTAATCTTGTTAAGGTTCTTTCAGGAGGGCTTAGAGGCCCCAAAATGAGATGGGCTCTTTCAGGGTTACTGAAATCCCAGATACTGACTGAGTTGCTATAGATACAAGCCTCATTCCCTGTCAGATTTGTGGCTACTGGCTATTTGCTAGTTTTTGCCGCCATGTTGTAGAGGGAGTAGTAGGATTAATGGTCTGCCCCACTGCAAGTAGTTCATTATGAACTCTAAGGTGTTCCAGCTACTCTATTTGGTCCCTTAGGAGTCTCTACCAGATGCATCTCAGAGACAGGTGGGTTTCCACTCTAGAAAGAACCCCAGCTCTACTCAAATCAAATCAAAATCAAATCACATTTTATTGGTCACATACACATATTTAGCAGATGTTATTGCGGGTGTAGCGAAATGCTTGCGGGTGTAGCGAAATGCTTCCTAGCTCCAACAGTGCAATAGTATCTAACAATTCTCAACAATACACACAGATCTAAAAGTAAAAAAATGGAATTAAGAAATATATGTGACCAGTGATTCCATGTCTATGTACAGCCTCTAAGGTTTGGGTTGAGTAATGGGGTGATAGCTGGCTAGTGATGGCTATTTAACAGTCTGATGGCCTTGAGATAGAAGCTGTTTTTCAGTCTCTCGGTCACAGCTTTTATGCACCTCTACTGACCTCGCCTTTTGGATGATAGCGGGGTGAACAGGCCGTGGCTCGGGTGGTTGATGTCCTTGATGATCTTTTTGGCCTTCCTGTGACAGTGCTGTATGTGTCCTGGGGGGTAGGCAGTGTGCGTTGGGCAGACCGCACCACCCTCTGGAGAGCCCTGCGGTTGCGGGCGGTGCAGTTACCGTACCAGGTGGTGATACAGGATGTTCTCAATTGTGCATCTGTAAAAGTTTGTGAGGGTCTTAGGGGCCAATGCCGAATTTCTTCAGCCTCCTGAGGTTGAAGAGGCACTGTTGCGCCTTCTTCACCACACTGTCTGTGTGAGTGGACCATTTCAGATATACCCAGGAAACTTTAACCTTTTCACCTTCTCCACTGCAGTCCCGTCAATGTGGATAGGGGCATGCTCCCTGTGCTGTCTCCTGAAGTCCACGATCAGCTCCTTCATTTTGTTGACATTGAGGGAGAGGTTATTTTCCTGGCATCACTCCGCCAGAGCCCTCACCTCATCCCTTTAGGCTGTCTCGTCATTGTTGGTAATCAGGCCTACTGCTGTTGTGTCGTCTGCAAACTTGATGATTGAGTTGGAGGCGTGTGTGGTCACGCAGTCATATGTGAACAGGGAGAATAGGAAGGGGCTGAACACGCACCCTTGTGGGGCCCCTGTGTTGAGGATCAGCGAAGTGGAGGTGTTGTTTCCTACCTTTACCACTTGGGGGTGGCCCGTCAGGAAGTCCAGGACCCAGTTGCACAGGGCGGGGTTCAGACTCTGAGGGCTCGGCTTGGGATGCCGTCTGCGCCGGCAGCCTTCCGAGTGTTAAAACGCTTAAATGTCTTACTCACGTCGGCCACGGAGAATGAAAGACCACAGTCCTTGGGAGCGGGCCACGTCGGTGGCACTGTGTTATCCTCAAAGCGGGCGAAGAAGGTGTTTTGCTTGTCTGGGAGCAAGACATCAGTGTCCGCGACTTAGCTGGCTTTCCCTCTGTAATCTGTGATTGTCTGTAGACCTTGCCACATACTTCTTGTGTCTGAGCCATTGAATTGCGACTCCAGTTTGTCTCTGTCCTGACGTTTTGTCTGTTGTATTGCCTTACAGATTGAATAACAACACTGTTTGTATTCAAACATATTCCCAGTCACCTTACCGTGGTTAAATGTGGTGGTTTGCGCTTTCAGTTTTGTGCAAATGATGCCTGTTTTTTGGTTTGGGTAGGTTTTAATAGTCACAGTGGGAACAACATAGCCTATACACCTTAGACCTTAGCACGGGTACTTCCTGTTTGAGTTTCTGCGTATAGGAAGGGAGGAGAAGAATGAAGTCGTGATCTGATTTGCAGAAGGGAGGGTGTGGGAGGGCCTTGTAGCCATCCCGGAAGGGAGCATAACAGCGGTCGAGAGTTTTTGAAGCACGAGTACTACAGGCAATGTGTTGATAGAATTTCGGTAGCGTTTTCCTCAATATTGCTTTGTTTAAATCCCCAGCTACAATAAATGCGGCCTCAGGATATGTGGTTTCCAGTTTGCACAAAGTCCAGTGTAGTTCCTTGAGTGCCGTCGTGGTATCAGCTTGAGGGGGAATATACACGGCTGTGACTATGACCGAAGATAATTATCTTGGGAGGTAATACGGTCGGCATTTGATTGTGAGGTATTCTAGGTCGGATGAACAAAAGGACTTGAGTTCCCGTACGTTATCACAATCATATCATGAGTAGTTAATCATGAAACATACACCACTACCTTTCTTCTTCCCGGAGAGTTCTTTATTCCTGTCTGTGCCATGTACGGAGAACCCAGCTGCCTGTATGGACAGGAACAGTATATCCGGAGAAAGCCATGATTCCGTGAAACAAAGTATGTTACAGTCGCTGATGTCTCTCTGAAAGGATATCCTGGCCCTGAGCTTGTCTACTTTATTGTCCAGGGACTGAACATTAGTGAGTAATATACTCATAAGCGGTGGATGGTGTGCACACCTCCTGAGTCAGACTAGAAGTCCACTCTGAATACCTCTTCTCTGACGGTGGCGTCTTGGAGCAGCCTCTGAGATAAGTTCAATTGTTCTGGGGGGTACGACCAAAGGATCCAATTCAGGAAAGTCGTATTTCTGGTCGTAATGCTGGTTAACGCTGCTCTGATATCCCAAAGTTATTTCCGGCTGTATGTAATGACACAAAAAAAACTTTCTGGGCTAATAATGTAAGAAATAACACACAAAAAAAAGTTGCTTAGGAGCTAGAAGCAGAGCTGGCATTTCAGTAATCATATCAGCGTTCCATCAAATCAGTGACCATTGTTTTAATAATTGATTGTCAGAAGCAATTCCTCCTCTTTCCATCAACATCTTTATTCTATTTCCCCTAACTTCCATCTCAGCCTGATAATGGACACATGGAGTGAACCCCGACTTAGATAATCTAAGACTTTAAATGTTTTAGCCCCTCTGCTCTTAAGACTTTGAGAGATTGTGTGGGGTCTTAGAAATCTGGTCAAGTTCATTATTTAATTGCAATGTAATGCATATTATTGTCATCTGATGTTTAATTTAAAGTACAATTGTTTTTATTTATTTAACCAGGCAAGTCAGTTAAAAACAAATTCTTATTTACAATGACAGCCTAGGAACAATGGGTTAACTGCCTTGTTCAACAGGCAGAATGACAGATTTTTACCTTGTCAGCTCAGGGATTCGATCTAGCAACCTTTCGGTTCCTAGCCCAATGCTCTAACCACTAGGCTACCTGCCGCCCCAATTCAACATTTATTACATTGAATTGATTACGCTGACCAACAATTACCTCTTTTAGGGGGTAGGCTAGTCAAGTGAGATAGTACTCTGTCTGAATTTGTTTATATTACTAATTAGAAAGTCCAAGCATAGGGATTTGCCATATTTGCAATACTTCCCTGATCCAAAGCTCATTTGAATGCACCCGGCCTCCTATATTAGAAAGCAAATAATATATAAGGCTGCCTTTCCGGTGTTTTCTGTAACTGAGTTTCTTGTTTTCATACTGCTCTCCTCACGGTGGACAGGTATGCAGATTTTCCACTTCTCCAGCTCTGTGGATTGGCTAATTGAAAGATGTGGTATCTAGGGCTGAGGAACGGTGTAACTGATCATTGCTAATGCAACAAACCTTGCTCTATCCCTGATAAGGAGACTCTCACTGTTTTGTGCCCTGCTGGGTAAGCGATCTGAGGACTATTTTTACACTTTGTTGTGTTTCCTGTCGGAGGAGGCCATTTTACTATGTGATGAGAGTAGTTAGATATTCATCCTCTCTGCCAGTTTCAACTCCCAGTGGAAATGAGATGTAAATATGGAAACGATAAAAGTAAAATTCAATTTCAGCAGGTGCTGTTAAAGTAATGTTTGTTTTCTGATTTAATGGATTGAGCGTCATCTAACTAGTGTGGAGATAGCATCCCAATCCTTGGACTACCCACCTACTGCTCAGTAGCGTACACTTAAACATATCACAGTGAACTTATTTGACCTTCCAGAAACCATCATCAAAAGACCAATTTCCAAGCATCATAGCAAAGTTTCAAAGCACCCAATGGGAAAAATGTGTGTTGGTTTCAGTAATACATTTTTACTGGACACTTCATTTGTTTTTCAAAGTTCTTGTTTCTCGAGGGGTGCCAGAAGTATATTATTGTGGTGATATCACCCATTGAACCCTTCCCCATCTGTTGAGCCGATGTTGTAGATTTTGTTGTAATAACGTAATTAAGATTCTATCAATGCCTCACCACTCTTGCTTAATCTGTCGGTTGCTGGTGTAATAGTTGTTGTTTTACTTCCTTTGTTCCGATGTCTGTGTCAGGTAGAAAACCCATCTGGGTCGGCCTGATTGTTCAGCCGTGTGGGCCAGGCTATTCCAGATGAGCGGTTCAGGAGATAACTGGGTTTCTGGAATTGGTTCAGTTGAAGGGTGTGTAGGAGTGTGTGGCAGTCAGATCCCTGAGAGCAGCAGCAGTCAGCCAGCCACTCGTCTGGTCTAAAGCAGTGGAGGGAGCGGCATGTCTGTCTGGGAAGGGAACGTCTCAGGATCAACTCTGGGGCTCTGTGGAGCACAAACCACCTGATTGAGGGAGGCCTCTGTACTCAAGCACTTTGAGCCCCAGATTTGGGCTCAGGTCTCTGCAGTAGGGTTAGTGGGATAGAGACGTATTGCTATTGAATAAGGCAGAATTGAGGCTGTATAGCTATAGTTTAAAACCTTACTGATGGTCTCACTAAGGAGAGGAGAGGAGGATGGAGGAAGATGAACTTTTCACCAGGGAGGATCATCTTCCCTGCTCCAATGCAACCTCTCTGCATCTTTCTTCTCACTCTCAAGGTCAACAGGAAGAGGCTTTCACGCTTCCACATTTGCCTCAGCGTTTTCCTCAGCCTGCTAATTTAACACCCCTGGGTGGAGGTGTGACAGGCTCAGCCACAGAAAGATGGATATGTTCTGTATGTATGTGACACCAACATAAAAACACAACCCCAACAAAACACAAGAGTGTTCACTATACCGTTTTAGTAATTGCACTCCATCAAAGCCCACTGTTCACTCCAGTATGGTAGTGTGTACTACTAAGGTCCCTAGCTGCTCCTGCAGAGCCTTACTGCAGCACTCTGGATGAAGGAGGAGTGATCTCTCTGGGTGAACCAGTAGCAATGATGTTGTTTATCACATTCTCTGCACAGTGGTCTCTCCAGAGATAAAGTGTTGCTCATGCACTTTGTTGTTGCTCATGCACTTTGTTGTTGCTCATGCACTTTTTCCCTTCCCAACACTGCCAGGAAAAACTATTTGAAGTAGCACAGCATGTCATGATGAATCACCAGAGGGGTGCAAGACACTACATCTCTGAGTGCGCCTGTGTATCCGCCACTGACTCTGAGAAGGTACCCGCATATAACTGCTGGCTAAGTACAGATCACAGGGGAAAAAAATTACCTATTCTTTACTAATGTGTGTGCAACCAAATCATTTTTTTTACATAAAGGTTGCATTTTCCATGAGTATTATAGTCTGTTTTAGAAGCAGGAAGAATTACCATAATTTTGCATGCTCATTTAGTAGTGAGTAATATATTGTGGCGCAAAGCATGGATTTAAACCCATTGACCAACACTTGTCTCATCACATTGACATGTTGAACATAGAGCAAGGAGGAAGCGGAGGTTGTGGTTCAGTGTTTAGGTCCAGGGAACTGAGTTGTCCACTGAGATTGCCTGTCTGGAAAGCAGCCATCATTCTACAGTAATAGAGATGGAGAGCCTAGATCTCTATGGCCCCTGGTTTAGAAGGGAGAAAAAGCTCTCAGAAAAAAAATGGAAAGTAATGAAAAACAAAATGGCACCGGAAAAATGGATGCATCATGAACCAGAATGCATTATTAATACAATAGCAGAGAAGCTCTCAGGATGATGTGTTCAGTCTACAGGGGCACTGTGGCATTGAATAAAGGACATCTCTCTCTCAGTGAAAGACTGTTTGTCTTTATTTCCCCCTGGGAAATCATTTCAGCGTCCATGGGCTGTTTGCACAGAAAGTCCTCCAGACTTTTAGAGTACATTTACATCAAAAGTTCTGTTTACGCCAATAGAGTCACTCAGTACCTCTGTGAATGTTCAGACTAGAGTGAACCACAGAACTCTAGTGCCCGGTAGTTTTCCATTTGCTTCAGAAGGTATTTGCGTTGAATCTTATTTGGCGTTAACACACGTCTACCTACCCCCACTGTGAAGAGTCTTTCATGAACATTGAAAAAGTCCAAATTCATACATTTGGAGAAGCTATGAAGGCCTCTGTGTTTGATTGAAGGCAACAGGAGCTCAATGTAAGGCCTGTACTTGCCTGTTTACTGCACCCAGCTCGGTTAATAATGGGCTGCCTTTACTGAATTAACACATTTTACAGACTAACGTTTGTTCAGCTACTTTTTTCTCTTCTTGAAGAATGAGAGGTCAGCATTTATGGGGAAGTGATGCAACACAGGTATAACTTTTCAAGGGATGAGAACAGTATGTAGCTTTCATTTGGTTGCCTGGTTTATTGCCATATCTATTTTAGACCAGTGAAATGCATGTTGAGGTCAGCAGGATGCTTGAGGTCAAGTTCGGACCTCCCCTGGCCTGTTTCTGACTGAAGACTTGAGCTGAGGACAACTCTTTAGATCACAACCAGCCTGATCATGTCTCTTACCATTTATAGCCACTTGTGCAATATTGTAGATATACTACAGTTGAGTTGAGGACAGCTCATTATTTCAGTTCTAAAATGTCATCATTGATCTCGTATTGTGATTAGGTTTAATCTGTTTTGCACAATAGACATGATAGACTCTAGAGCTTTGTGTTTTTTTGTAGAAAATTGGCAGTAAAGTTTTTATTTATATGTTACCGTTAGTGGTTAAATTTTTCCGCATTATTATTTGCAGATAAAAAGTTTTGGCCTTGTATAATTCTACACATTTGAAAAAAACTGTTCTTAAAATAGATATCCCTATTTTTCTCCCACGTTGTGGAAGCTTGGCGAATTATTACAACAGTTTGGCTATTTTCAAACAACTCTCCCCCCTCCTTTCCCCCACCCCCTTTCTCAACAAGCCTAGAGTCACTCCCCCTTTGCACGCTCGCTCCCTTTCGTCCTACAATGTGTGGATTTGTTTACATAGGCATAGCTAGCTACCTAGGCAGCCATTTCATATGGCTACAGCAGCAGTCTACTAGCTAACCACTGGACACAGAATGTCAAGTGATGAGGTGAAATATAATGGTATAACTCCAAAAAGTAGTTGTATTGTCAAACCATATGGCAATGTTGTACTTTCAATTTGTCAACTTGCTGTGATGTGTTCTGTCGGTTTCCTTGCTAGCCTTGCTAACGTTTGCAAAACCAAAGTTGGTTGAGACTATTGCACATCTAGAAAGCTGCAATAGTTTCAACCTTGTCAAGTTGTTTTGTAATAGCCAATGTATGTAAGAAAGTATTTCACGTGGTAGGACATATAACATCTAGCTAACACCATTCATTGTATGCGCAGATTGCGTTGGAAAGTGTTGATGGCAGTCAGACTAGCAGGGCAAGAGGCAGGGCTAGTGGGAGAGTCAGAGCCAGAGGACGGATAGGCAGAGGCAGGGGTAGAGCCAGGGGCAGAGGACGGATAGGCAGAGGCAGGGGTAGAGGGAGAGCCAGGGGCAGAGGACGGATAGGCAGAGGCAGGGGTAGAGGGAGAGCCAGGGGCAGAGGACGGATAGGCAGAGGCAGGGGTAGAGGGAGAGCCAGGGGCAGAGGACGGATAGGCAGAGGCAGGGGTAGAGCCAGGGGCAGAGGACGGATAGGCAGAGGCAGGGGTAGAGCCAGGGGCAGAGGACGGATAGGCAGAGGCAGGGGTAGAGTCAAGGACGGATAGGCAGAGGCAGGGGTAGAGGGAGAGCCAGGGGCAGAGGACGGATAGGCAGAGGCAGGGGTAGAGGGAGAGCCAGAGGCAGAGGACGGATAGGCAGAGGCAGGGGTAGAGCCAGGGGCAGAGGACGGATAGGCAGAGGCAGGGCTAGAGCGAGAGTCAGAGCCAGAGGACGGATAGGCAGAGGCAGGGGTAGAGGGAAAGCCAGGGGCAGAGGACGGATAGGCAGAGGCAGGGGTAGAGGGAAAGCCAGGGGCAGAGGACGGATAGGCAGAGGCAGGGGTAGAGGGAGAGCCAGGGGCAGAGGACGGATAGGCAGAGGCAGGGGTAGAGCCAGGGGCAGAGGACGGATAGGCAGAGGCAGGGGTAGAGGGAGAGCCAGGGGCAGAGGACGGATAGGCAGAGGCAGGGGTAGAGGGAGAGCCAGGGGCAGAGGACGGATAGGCAGAGGCAGGGGTAGAGGGAGAGCCAGGGGCAGAGGACGGATAGGCAGAGGCAGGGGTAGAGCCAGGGGCAGAGGACGGATAGGCAGAGGCAGGGGTAGAGCCAGGGGCAGAGGACGGATAGGCAGAGGCAGGGGTAGAGTCAAGGACGGATAGGCAGAGGCAGGGGTAGAGGGAGAGCCAGGGGCAGAGGACGGATAGGCAGAGGCAGGGGTAGAGGGAGAGCCAGAGGCAGAGGACGGATAGGCAGAGGCAGGGGTAGAGCCAGGGGCAGAGGACGGATAGGCAGAGGCAGGGCTAGAGCGAGAGTCAGAGCCAGAGGACGGATAGGCAGAGGCAGGGGTAGAGGGAAAGCCAGGGGCAGAGGACGGATAGGCAGAGGCAGGGGTAGAGGGAAAGCCAGGGGCAGAGGACGGATAGGCAGAGGCAGGGGTAGAGGGAGAGCCAGGGGCAGAGGACGGATAGGCAGAGGCAGGGGTAGAGCCAGGGGCAGAGGACGGATAGGCAGAGGCAGGGGTAGAGGGAGAGCCAGGGGCAGAGGACAGATAGGCAGAGGCAAGAGTAGAGGGAGAGCCAGGGGCAGAGGACGGATAGGCAGAGGCAGGGGTAGAGCCAGGGGCAGAGGACGGATAGGCAGAGGCAGGGGTAGAGGGAGAGAAATTAGGATAAGGAGAGGCTTTTTTGCTCTCCGAGGTGATAGAATGGCTGCCACACAGGTTTGTATTATGTTGAAAAAATGTCAATACATTTAACAAAAATAAAGTATTTTTTCTTGAATAGTTAATGTATGAACAGAATAATTTGTGGCTGAATACATTTTGGTTTTTGGTATTTCTCCACATATACTACATTCACGTGTACTTCTCCACACATACTACTTTTAATAGAAACATGATCTAGTTTGATCAATTTACAGTAGAAACTAGTGTTTGAATTGGCTTTGAATTAATCGTAGACCTTGACCATACAAATGAGAAATACCTTTAGTGGGGTGTGGAGAGAAATATCCCATTCTGCCTTACTGATAATAGGCTATGTGTGCACCTGTTCATTCAGGAATTCCTCCTCAGGGAGCTGGATGATGCAGACAACAGAGAGGTGGTGAGACTGATGTTTCAGCGAGTTCTTTTTATGTCTAGAGATTTACTGGCGGCAGAATGGTGAGCCACCACTTGCACATGTACCAGGTGCACCTGTGGCAACTGCAGGGAGATGCCTACAGACAGAGAGAGGAAGTGTTGCGGTCAGGGACCAGACCTCTGTGTTAGCCAGCTGCCACATTTCACCCATTACTGCCTAGGCAACAGATATTTAAGTTTGCACAGGCGGTATAGGGTTGACGTGTTGGCAGTGGCTGATGCAGCAGAGCCTGGAGATGACGCCCGGGAGTATCGGCATGCTGCCTACACACAGTTTGTGATGTAGCAGCATGGTGCCCTTGGTGCAGGAAACCGAGTTGCCATCCCCAGTTGCTGTGTTTGGAGAATCAGTGACACTTTCCCTGATCCCCATTCACAGTACGCTGGGTTCCACCCTGGCCGCTAGGATTCTCAAAGCATGTGGCATGATGCCATACTAGTGATGTGCCCAAAGACTGTCCGTTGCCAGACCCTTATTGGCATGACATTAGTATGGTATCATGTCACTTGCTGTGAACAGAACACAACCTCTCTCTCAGTTTGCATTCTCCACACACAAACACCTGCCAGGTGCATCTTCAGGACAAAAAACCTTCTTAGAGGGCACACCATGTCATATCAAAGATTCTAAAGGTTGATAGTTTATTTCTCACTCAAGTGAAATGTTTAATGAAAAAATTTCTGAATTTCACACTGAAAGTGTGCTTGACTAAATAATGTTACATTAGTTTTTACATTTGTCTATATTGAAAATTGGTTACCATTGTGACATAATCCTCCAGTTGAAATGTCACCCTCAAAACAATAGTAAATGCCAATGACTTGTGCCACCCTAAAAAAAACAGTTAACGCGACTGACTTGCGCCACCCTCAAAACAACAGTTCACGCCAATGACTTGTGCCAACCTCATAACAACAGTTAATGCCAATGACTTGTGCCACCCTCAAAACAACAGTTAATGCCAATGATGTGTGTCACCCTCAAAACAACAGTTCACGCCAATGACTTGTGCCAACCTCATAACAACAGTTAATGCCAATGATTTGTGCCACCCTCAAAACAACAGTTAATGCCAATGATGTGTGTCACCCTCAAAACAACAGTTAACGCCAATGACTAGTGCCAGTTCTATGCAGGTAAATAAGAACTTATTCCAAGCCTTACTATTCAAGGAGACATGATGTCCAGTGAAAAAAAGACAGAGCCGCGAAATGATTAGGTTATGGTAACAATATTCCAGAGGAGCTATCCAGTGGAATATAAAACACATAACTACCTCTGGACAAATTAACTCAATGACATATAATTAAAAGTGGTAATCAGGGAGTCGTCCATGACCACAGGCTTCCCCCCACTTCTTGTGTTGTTTAAATATACAATCTATGGGAGTGAGAGAGTGGGAGAGCGCATACAATGCATTCGGAAACTATTCAGCCCCATGACTTTTTCCACATTTGGTTACGTTGCAGTCTTATTCTTAAAAAATGTCCCTTATCAATCTACACACAATTCCCTACAATGACAAAGTGAAAACAGGTTTTTTGAATTTTTTTCAAATGTATTAAAAAGAAAAAACAGAAATACCTTATTTCTGACCTGATTCAGGAAACTAGGCGTATGTCGGAAATCATGACTTCACAGGAGAGCCTTTTGAACGTAAAAAATATTTTTTATCAAAATGCGTTTTTTGGCAGAAATGTCTTCTCGAACATGTGAACTTTCATGTGTCTTAGTATCAAACTTGTATGTCATCTGTAAATACGAATAAAATTGTTCAATTACGAGCCTAGTTGGTTTAGCCACAGAAAAAGTCAGCAACCTTCAGGCTAGCCATGATTGGCTGAGATAATGAGTGGGCTGGACATGCTGAGAGATGAGTTTCGATTGGTCGGTGTTGCATCTTGTGTCTATAAAATGAGCTGCTTGTAATGTGTAAATAAGCGTTTCTACTTCAGTGTTTTTTTTGGAGAATGGAGAACTGCAAATATGTTGCTACTGCTCTCAATAACATTACTGCCCTGAATTTATCAGGCAAAGGTCAGCGGGAAAAAGTTGTGATGGACTACTTTCTGGATGACGATCGTGCCATGCAATGCTGACTCTCTCATTTCAGAACACGTTTTGAAATCAGTGCAACACAAAGTGCAACACAAAGGGCCGAACAAGCTGGGCAAACTAAACGGAAACAACACAGGATGTCTTATAAAAGAGGTTGCCGTCTGCCGTGAAGCTTTCATCCATGTATACAGGTAAGAATCTAGTTACAGACTCAGATATTATATGTTTCTAATTTTGTCAAAGTTGTTTTCATTGCAAGCTAAAGCTTGCTGTTAGCTAGCCAGCTGGAGTTCGATGGATGGCTTGCTAACTAACAATGAACCTAACATTATTTGGTTAACTTTAGTTTGCTATGACAATTGGTTTGTATTGCTAGTAACGATACTCTATGGATTGGGATTATAGTAATTTATCTATCTAGCTAATGTTTACGTGACATGTCTAAACAAAAGATCCCAAGTTAAAGCTTGCTGTTAGCTAGCTAACATTAGCTGAGGTTAGGTTGCTGGCTTGCTAACTAACATTAACTTACGTGTATGAAGTTTGTGTAACGTTAGTGACGTTTTCTCAGAATGCCATTTCGAATTGCTAGTTATAGCCTAATGTTAGCTAGCTAACATTGAACTTATTGCTTAACTTTAGCTAGCTATGACAATCGGTTTGTATTGCTAGTTAACGCTTGCTTTTAGCTAGCCAGCTGATGTTAGATGGTTGGCGAGCAACAGTAGCTAACATTACCTGTATGAACTGTCTCTAGTGATATCTCAGAATGCCATTTCGCATCTATTTTATAATAATGCAAAAATATTTGTATCTGGAATTTGTCTTTCAGCATTAATCAGTAGAACGCGCCTGACTCCACCAGTCATACAGTCATCAAAAAGAGAGCTGGACCAAGCAGGCAAAGGCAGTAGCGCAGTCATCAACTACAAGCACCATTTCTTCAACTACAGAGTTGGAAAAACACGTGTGGACCTGACTTGTGATCACTGCAGTGGCCAGAACAAGTTTGTGCTCTGGTATTGTGCCTGGTGGGCCATGCACAAGCTCCACCACAATTTGGACCTTCACTTCCTGATCACAGGCCACACCAAGTTTGCCCCTGACTTATGCTTCGGCCTCATCAAGCAGCGCTTCAGAAAGACCAGAGTGAACACTTTGTCTGAGATTGTTGGTGTTGTGAAGGACAGCACTGTGACAGGGGTCAACATTCCACAGCTGGTTGGACTAGATGATGGTACGGTGCTGGTGGAAAGCTATGGCTGGCAACAACACCTGACTTCGTACTTTAGGCCACTGCCACAGATCAAGCAGTACCAGCACTTCAGGTAAAAAATAAGTTTCTTTGTATGAGGTTATTCTTATCTATACTTGGGAGATGAATTGATGTTGTGCAGGGTTGTAATGTCTTCTGATTTAAAAAAAAATAATTCCCCGTTTTACAACTTCGATGCTCTGGAGCCTGGTGTTGTCGCCAAGGAGCGTTCAGACTGTCAGGACCAGGTTTCAGCTGCTGCGCAACGCTGACATCCTTCCTCCCATAGATAGTCTGGCTGTAAAAGCACCAGCTGGACTAGATACAGCTAGACAAGCTATCTTTTTGACAAGATCAAGGAGTTTTGTGACGAAAAGGTTATGGACATCACATGCCCTTCACCAAGGTCAAGGGCAGGACCGAAACAGGCTCTCCGAATATAGATTCCCTTGTTCATGCGTGGTTTGGACAGACCAGTCATCAGCACTATATGCTGTGCCTCTATTCGCATGACTCTCTCCTACGTTGCTGCTAACTATTTTTTTATCCTGCTGCTCTGCCACTTTACCCTTGATTGTATGCATATAACTACCTCGTCTATCACTGATATCGTTATTGTTCTTGTACATGCAGTATGTTTTATTGATATTGACACTGACACTATCTATTTCTGATATTGCTACTATGCAAGTAACCATTTGGCTGTACCGTTTACACCTTCTGTATAGACCATCCACTTAGCAAGACTTAGCAAAATATTGGTATATAAAATGTAATATTGATATGTGTGATCCATACATTTTCCTTGACATCCAAAAGTACTTGTTACATTTTGACAGGAAAATTGTCCAATTCAATCGTTTATCAAGAGAACATCCCTGGACATCTCTATTACCTCTGATCTGAATGACTCACTAAACACATGCTTTGTTTGTAAATTATGTCTGAGTGTTGGAGTGTGCCCCTGGCTATACATCAATAACAAATAATACATTTGTCCCGTATGGTTTGCTTGATATAATGAAGTTGAAATGGTTTATACTTTTGATACTTAAGTACATTGTTCCCCTGGCTATCTGTCAATGTATTTTATTTTTTTAATACAATTGTGCCGTCTGGTTTAATATAATGAATTTGAAATTATTTATATTTTTACTCAAGTATGACAATTTAGTACTTTTTCCCACCACTGGATGTGGCTTGTGGTTATATCATTTTTTTCACATGACCAATCAATTTAGACAAGTGTAAGCGTCATCTAATAATTATACAAATATTTTATCTGGACACCTGGAATTTTTCCTTATTGTAGGCTACTACCACTTTTTTACCAGCTACACTAGTCAAAGACTGTTCTCTCTGCTACCGCACGGCAAGCGGTACCGGAGCTCCAAGTCTAGGTCCAAGAGTCTTCTAAACAGCTTCTACCCCCAAGCCGTAAGACTCCTGAACAGCTAATCAAATACCCAGACTATTTGCATTACCCCCCCCCCCCCTTTTTACGCTGCTACTTCTGTCTGTTTATCTATGCATAGTCACTTTAATAAATCTGCCTACATATTACCTCAATTACCTCGACTAACCGGTGCCCCCGCACATTGACTCTGTACCGGTACCCCCTTTATATAGCCTCGCTATTGTTATTTTACTGCTGCTCTTTAATTATTTGTTACTTTTATTTCTTATTTTTTACATTTTTTTTTAACTTAGCAGGTATTTTTCTTAACTGCATTGTTTAAGGGCTTGTAAGTAAGCATTTCACTGTAAGGTCTACACCTGTTGTTTTTGGTCAAATACCAAAAACGGATAGGCAGAGGCAGGGGCTTGTCAAATACCAGGACAAAGAGGTCTGCAGTGTTGGGATCTGCACCCACTTAGAGCAGCCTGCATCCTGAGCTTTTCATACAGCACCAAGGCTTTTAGTTCCACAGACAATACGGAGGTAGAAGGACTGGAGATGGCGGTTGCATGATGGCTGCAACAAAACCCATTGAAGTTGTACTACAGAGCACTGCTCCCTTTGTGTTTTTGTCAGCTATAAGAAAGTACAAAAGCTCTTGCCTCAATTTGCTGTCTCCCCACATACACTTTAGCAGAAGACTTTGCACTTACACCGTAATGCAACATCCTTTCAGACAAACTACCATAGCAAATGGAATCATGATGGTGTAAGGAAATCCATTAAAAGGCATGACCCCCTGTGGTTCCTGTCAGCGTTCATCTCTTCATCTCTCCTGGTGTGAGTTGTCCAGACAGTTTGCTCTCTCTCTCTGTGTGAGATGTTATTTGCATTCTCAGCTCTGACAGATTATCACAGGTGTCTGTAATTATCTCTGGCCCTCTCTGGCCTTATCAAATGTCAAATTAATGAAATAATATTTTTTTAATAATGACAAAGCTGTAAAACATTATCCTAAATACAAATCATCAACTTACTGGTGTTTAAACTCATGAACAATATGGACACAGATATAAACAATTCATACTATACTGTATATGAATAATTTGTAAAAAAGCAATTAATGTATAAATTACCAAAGTTATGATAGATTGCCAGAAGATTTTCTATGAATTACCATTAGTGACACACAGCAGCAGGTCTCAGCTGGGCAGCCAGTTTAGAGACATGCCAGGACTTGGAATCACCATCATTACACTGTCATTCTACCTAGTTGCTGGCTACACTTACTGTAATTTACTCTGTGTGAGAGGCTCTGCTACATGACTGGAAGGTAAGAATGTGAGCCTGAATTCCCTCTCCTCCAGCCAGCCAGTCTACCACAGGAGCCCTGGGAGCCCCTCAGCAGCCCAATGAGCAGCATGTCATTCATCTTCCCATACTCCCTCATGTCCCCCTTGTGCCCCCCGGAACTTCAGCGGTGACACGAGGACAGGCTTGTATCGCCTCCTGCTGGGCTGCTGCATCATATAGTCTACCACTGCAAACACCAACACTACCATCTCACCTCAACCCAACAACACATAACCCCACCACATACCACTCAACTACCATATCACCTCAACCCAACAACACATAACCCCACCACATACCACTCAACTACCATATCACCTCACCCCAGCAACACATAACCCCACCACATACCACTCAACTACCATATCACCTCAACCCAACAACACATAACCCCACCACATACCACTCAACTACAATATCACCTCAACCCCAACAACACATAACCCCACCACATACCACTCAACTACCATATCACCTCAACCCAACAACACATAACCCCACCACATACCACTCAACTACCATATCACCTCAACCCAACAACACATAACCCCACCACATACCACTCAACTACCATATCACCTCAACCCAACAACACATAACCCCACCACATACCACTCAACTACCATATCACCTCAACCCAACAACACATAACCCCACCACATACCACTCAACTACCATATCACCTCAACCCAACAACACATAACCCCACCACATACCACTCAACTACCATATCACCTCACCCCAACACATAACCCCACCACATACCACTCAACTACCATATCACCTCACCCCAAAAACACATAACCCCACCACATACCACTCAACTACCATATCACCTCAACCCAACAACACATAACCCCACCACATACCACTCAACTACCATATCACCTCAACCCAACAACACATAACCCCACCACATACCACTCAACTACCATATCACCTCAACCCAACAACACATAACCCCACCACATACCACTCAACTACCATATCACCTCAACCCAACAACACATAACCCCACCACATACCACTCAACTACCATATCACCTCAACCCAACAACACATAACCCCACCACATACCACTCAACTACCATATCACCTCAACCCAACAACACATAACCCCACCACATACCACTCAACTACCATATCACCTCAACCCAACAACACATAACCCCACCACATACCACTCAACTACCATATCACCTCAACCCAACAACACATAACCCCACCACATACCACTCAACTACTGTAACAGCAGGTTTGGAACATCCACATATAGCAGAAAAGCCATTCCAGTCCCCCCCTTATTCCTCCCTTGTGCCTCCTGAACCTTAAGTGCTGACATGAGGACGGCTCATCTCTCCTCCCGCTGGGCTGCCTAATGCATCACATACCACTCTAATGCATCATACCACCACCACCCACCCACCCACCCACCCACACACACACACACCATAACCCAACTGCAGCTACCGTACGCTATACGGCTTCAGCCTTACAACACATAAACCACAGCACGTTCCATTCAACTGCAAATACCGAGGGTTTCTAACATCCACACATCGCAGAAATGCCACTTCAGCCCTGACACAATGTAGACTCACCTTCATAATTTCCTCACTATCGGAAATGTCCCATCCCTCAGACTAGATAGAGCAGAAGTTCTGAAGTTCAAAACACTTTAGCACACACTCTTCTGTCAATCAGCCTCCACACAGGCTCCTAATGGCCCCTCAGCATCACTCCATCTGTCCTGTATTTGAGATGTGAAAAGCTTCTCTCTGGGTTGATGTGCTGTTAATAGTTGTGATGAGTGTAATGGTCCTCCCCTGGGGTGCTGTACTGTGCTGAGGGGTTTTAGGAGGATCTTCCTGGTGCTGTACTGTACTGAGGGGTTTTAGGAGGATCCTCCTGGTGCTGTACTGTACTGAGGGGTTTTAGGAGGATCCTCCTGGGTGCTGTACTGTACTGAGGGGTTTTAGGAGGATCTTCCTGGTGCTGTACTGTACTGAGGGGTTTTAGGAGGATCCTCCTGGGTGCTGTACTGTACTGAGGGGTTTTAGGAGGATCCTCCTGGGTGCTGTACTGTACTGAGGGGTTTTAGGAGGATCTTCCTGGTGCTGTACTGTACTGAGGGGTTTTAGGAGGATCCTCCTGGGTGCTCTACTGTACTGAGGGGTTTTAGGAGGATCTTCCTGGTGCTGTACTGTACTGAGGGGTTTTAGGAGCATCCTCCTGGGTGCTGTACTGTACTGAGGGGTTTTAGGAGGATCCTCCTGGGTGCTGTACTGTACTGAGGGGTTTTAGGAGGATCCTCCTGGGTGCTGTACTGTACTGAGGGGTTTTAGGAGGATCTTCCTGGTGCTGTACTGTACTGAGGGGTTTTAGGAGGATCCTCCTGGGTGCTCTACTGTACTGAGGGGTTTTAGGAGGATCTTCCTGGTGCTGTACTGTACTGAGGGGTTTTAGGAGCATCCTCCTGGGTGCTGTACTGTACTGAGGGGTTTTAGGAGGATCCTCCTGGGTGCTGTACTGTACTGAGGGGTTTTAGGAGGATCTTCCTGGTGCTGTACTGTACTGAGGGGTTTAAGGAGGATCCTCCTGGGTGCTGTACTGTACTGAGGGGTTTTAGGAGGATCCTCCTGGGTGCTCTACTGTACTGAGGGATTTTAGGAGGATCCTCCTGGGTGCTCTACTGTACTGAGGGGTTTTAGGAGGATCCTCATGGGTGCTCTACTGTACTGAGGGGTTTTAGGAGGATCCTCCTGGGTGCTGTACTGTACTGAGGGGTTTTAGGAGGATCCTCCTGGGTGCTGTACTGTACTGAGGGGTTTTAGGAGGATCCTCCTGGGTGCTCTACTGTACTGAGGGGTTTTTAGGAGGATCCTCCTGGGTGCTGTACTGTACTGAGGGGTTTTAGGAGGATCCTCCTGGTGCTGTACTGTACTGAGGGGTTTTAGGAGGATCCTCCTGGGTGCTGTACTGTACTGAGGGTTTTTTAGGAGGATCCTCCTGGGTGCTGTACTGTACTGAGGGGTTTTAGGAGGATCCTCCTGGTGCTGTACTGTACTGAGGGGTTTTAGGAGGATCCTCCTGGGTGCTGTACTGTACTGAGGGGTTTTTAGGAGGATCCTCCTGGGTGCTGTACTGTACTGAGGGGTTTTAGGAGGATCCTCCTGGGTGCTCTACTGTACTGAGGGGTTTTAGGAGGATCCTCCTGGGTGTTCTACTGTACTGAGGGGTTTTAGGAGGATCCTCCTGGTGCTGTACTGTACTGAGGGGTTTTAGGAGGATCCTCCTGGGTGCTGTACTGTACTGAGGGGTTTTAGGAGGATCCTCCTGGGTGCTCTACTGTACTGAGGGGTTTTAGGAGGATCCTCCTGGGTGCTCTACTGTACTGAGGGGTTTTAGGAGGATCCTCCTGGTGCTGTACTGTACTGAGGGGTTTTAGGAGGATCCTCCTGGGTGCTGTACTGTACTGAGGGGTTTTAGGAGGATCCTCCTGGGTGCTGTACTGTACTGAGGGGTTTTAGGAGGATCCTCCTGGGTGCTCTACTGTACTGAGGGGTTTTTAGGAGGATCCTCCCGGGTGCTCTACTGTACTGAGGGGTTTTAGGAGGATCCCCCTAGGTGCTCTACTGTACTGAGTGGTTTTAGGAGGATCCTCCTGGGTGCTGTACTGTACTGAGGGGTTTTAGGAGGATCCTCCTGGGTGCTGTACTGTACTGAGGGGTTTTAGGAGGATCCTCCCGGGTGCTCTACTGTACTGAGGGGTTTTAGGAGGATCCCCCTGGGTGCTGTACTGTACTGAGGGGTTTTAGGAGGATCCTCCTGGGTGCTCTACTGTACTGAGGGGTTTTAGGAGGATCCTCCTGGGTGCTGTACTGTACTGAGGGGTTTTAGGAGGATCCTCCTGGGTGCTGTACTGTACTGAGGGGTTTTAGGAGGATCCTCCTGGGTGCTCTACTGTACTGGGGGTTTTAGGAGGATCCTCCTGGGTGCTCTACTGTACTGAGGGGTTTTAGGAGGATCCTCCTGAGTGCTGTACTGTACTGAGTGGTTTTCGGAGGATCCTCCTGGGTGCTCTACTGTACTGAGGGGGTTTAGGAGGATCCTCCTGGGTGCTGTACTGTACTGAGGGGTTTTAGGAGGATCCTCCTGGGTGCTGTACTGTACTGAGGGGTTTTAGGAGGATCCTCCTGGGTGCTCTACTGTACTGAGGGGTTTTAGGAGGATCCTCCTGGGTGCTGTACTGTACTGAGGGGTTTTAGGAGGATCCTCCTGGGTGCTGTACTGTACTGAGGGCTTTTAGGAGGATCCTCCTGGGTGCTCTACTGTACTGAGGGGTTTTAGGAGGATCCTCCTGGGTGCTGTACTGTACTGAGGGGTTTTAGGAGGATCCTCCTGGGTGCTGTACTGTACTGAGGGGTTTTAGGAGGATCCTCCTGGGTGCTCTACTGTACTGAAGGGTTTTAGGAGGATCCTCCTGGGTTCTGCTGTTCTCCACTGACTTAACATCATGTCACTGAACAGCCATTACAGAGGGAAGGTAATTGTATCCACAAATCAGCTGACGGCTCAAATCAAACTGTATTTGTCACATGCGCCGAATACAACAAGTGTAGACCTTACAGTGAAATGCTTACTTACAAGCCCTTAACCAACATTGCAGTTCAAGAAGAATTAAGAAAATATTTACCAAATAAACTAAAGTAAAAAATAATAAAAGGTAACACAATAAAATAACAATAACAAGGCTATATACAGGGGGTACAGGTTAGTTTGTACATAGATAATAAACAGCGAGTAGCAGTAGTGTACAAAACAAATGGGGGGGTCAATGTAAATAGTCCGGTGGCCATTTGATTAATTGTTCAGCATTCTTATGGCTTGGGAGTAGAAGCTGTTAAGGAGCCTTTTGGTCCTAGACTTGGTGCTCCTGTACTGCTTGCCATGCAGTTGCAGAGAAAACAGTCTATGACTTAGGTGACTGAAGTCTCTGACAATTTTATGAGCTTTCCTCTGACACCAACAAACTATCATGGTCCAAACACACCAATACAGGTTTATAGTGGCCCCACGGCTTTATGGACCTGTTTCAGGACCTGGTGGGGAGGCTGTCGGGCATTTTGAGGTAGTGGGGGGCCTCAGAAGTGCTGTTAGAGAGGAAACGTTGCTTGTTATGAATGAACCACACTGGAACTCAACCCAACGAATCAAGCTCTACTCTTCATCTGTCAATGACAGAGCACCTGCCCTCGATGCAAACTAAGTCTTCCTATTAGAAGTGTTTGGCTAATCTGGAATGAGGAGATAAGTTTAGCAGCTTTCATTAGTTCCTGAATTGTATTTCTGTCAGATTCTCTGGTTTGTAGGCCCACTTCAAACGCTGGTTCATTTTGGAACACTTTGTCATCTCAACTGAACTGAAAGTGATTCATATGTTTCCTGGACATGAATTGCCTATAAAGTCTTGACCTTGACAAGGAGTGAAGACAAGTTCTGTAAGCTTGTAACAGAGAGATGGACCGTGTTTTAGTCATCTGCTACACCTTCCTTCCCTCTGGAATGAAAGAAGAGGTCAGAGTGTCTGAAGCAGTGAGCTTATATACAGCATTGGCCTGAAGCAGCTCAGTGGGAGAGGATCAGCTCGTCTTAACCTCACAGACAACAGCAGGATGCATGTTTCTCCCCTCTGAACCCTTTTCTCCCCAGGGTCATGGACATGTCATGGGAGAAGAGTGTGTGGACTGGGTGAAAAGCCAAATAACATCGCTGTGCATTTTTACAGAACTCTTTTCTGCTACCTCAGTCTCTGATAAGAGCAACAAATGAACGTTCTTTGAACCTCCCTCCCCATCTCCTCCGCTCTCTCTTTCCTGCCCCCAATAGTACAAGACAGTAGTCAGTGAGGCAGAGAACAGTGAGGATTAATTGTTTTCTGTAGGTACAGAGGGCATCAGCAGCGGCCTGCTATTTTGGTGCCCTGGTGAGCCTCTATATGCTGGATGAAATCTGTTCCTCCTCTCCTGGCTTGTTAGTTTTAGTCTGTTAGCGTGCTCACTGACCAGCAGCTGCAGTGAGACAGACAGGACTGGGCCAGGCTCCAGGAGTACCACAGAGCAATGCAGCTCAGCCCAGCCCAGCCAGCAGAACCAACAGGCAACCCCCAGTTCCCATATCACACCCCCACAACCTAATGAATCGTTCTGGGAACCTTTAACAGACCCCGTTCTGTTTGCCCGGAGGCAGCAGAGCCACCAGGCAGTCCTTCAGCATCCTGGGCCATTAGTCTCTGCTGTGGAGCCATTGTCTGAAATAGCCTTTGACTATCTCTGAGACACAGAGCCCTGGAGGATCCTCTCCTCTTATCATTAAAGGAAAATAACTGCTCTGAAGATGGACTCGCCTGCTCCTTGTTATATAGAATTAGCCTATTCTGTTTTAATGCAAGTCTTTATTTATGCATGATTGTGCTGGATAATTAAGTCTGGTGCCTAACTGTGTGTGTGTGTGTGTGTGCGTGCGTGCAAAAAAAAAATACCAATACACTTTCACACTCTAACATATATCCTTTTCAAATCAAATCAAATAATTTATTGGTCACATACACATGTTTAGCAGATGTTATTGCGGGTGTATCGAAATGCTTGTATACACAAACATTTTCTGGGCAAACAATGTAAGAAATAATACATAAAAGAAAACGAATCCTGCAAAGTTTCCCAAGAGCTAGAAGTGAGGCAGCCCTCTCTGTCGGCGACATGTAATGAGCCATTGTGTTTGCAGATTTCAGATATCTAGCCTGTACATCTTATTTATCAACAGTTAGTTTGTTCAGGCTACATGGTATACAAGAATCACTGAACTAATAGGGCTAGTTTACTAGTGTGTCCTCTGCATTGTCCTTGACTTGCACACTAAAGATAGGCTAATGGCTGTCTCAAGAAATATGGAATCAGTCGTAGAAATAGAGTGATATACTTTATATTAGTAACTCCAGTAAATCATTCCAAAAATCTGTGTGTGTGGATTCTGCACATCTATGACTGTCTGTGTTACCTCATTCTCTGGCCTACTCTCTTTGCTGGGACACATTTGGCCACCAGCTAAATTATCGGTCTCCATTAAGGCCAGAGTAGTGTGTGGGTGTGATGGTTCTGATTTATCAGTAAAGGAGGAAACGGCAGAGGAAGAGCCTCCTGACTGATGGAGGCGGAACGCACTGACAGATGTCTGGGGCTGGTGATGTCACTCTGGGGGTCATGGAGACGTCTTGATTAAAGAGATTTAGGATGCTGATGAAAAAACATCCACAGTCGACAGAAAAAAAAGTTACTGCGAAATTGG